>NW_019737394.1:1202705-1344846 GCF_002891405.2 Cryptotermes secundus
GGGTAAAATCGTTCACTTCTACTGGATACCTGCCCACATTGGAATCACCCACAATGAACGGGCCGACATGGCGGCAAAAGAGAGTGTTTACAAAGGCATAGACTCCCAACTATTATTACCCTGGACCGACCTTAGAGCCTGTTGGAAACAGAAAATGTTAAAGGATTTTTACGCATGGGGCTACTCATCGGGAGCACACAAAGGAAAATATTACTTCGATAATTACTTCGCTGATGTACCTTACCCCTGGTTCAACAAGATTAAGCTCCACCGGAAGCCCATCGTCACGCTCAACAGACTTCGAGCCGGGCACTACTGCCTGAAAACCCACCTCCATAGACTCAACATTGTTCCCCATGCGATTTGCGACTGCGGAGAAAATATCGAATCTCCCAACCACATCTTATGGCAATGCAAACGATTTGATGCGGCACGAGAACACATGCTCAGGAACCTGATTAAGCGCAATGAATACCCCCCGTACAAGATCGAACCCCTCCTCAGGGACATGGACCCTGGGATTATTGCATCGATTGCTCACTACCTAACCCGCATCGACATCACCATTTAATGAACATACATTAGTCCTTGCCACATAAATTAGATACAAACCGTATCTACTCCACCAACAACTGCCTTCACTTAGCCACGTATTTCAGTTTAGACCTACTCATCAGCATGCTATAAACCTGTTTCATATTAAGCCTACTTGTAAACTTAATGTAAATATGTCTTAACTCTGAACCTATTTGTAAGCATGTTACAAACTCTAACTTAAGCTTGTAATTGGCAGAATGGGCTCTCCAGCCCGACGCCAAATTCTTATATCTCACAATAAAAAAAAACCGATTCTGTCGGTCACGCAGCTTCCTACCCAGTTGCCAAGTTTAGCGGTAGGTATTTTCCCGAGTGTTAAACGGACAGGTCAAGAAACTGACCGCTGAAGTTTATCTAGTATTGGGGTTAAAACGTGTAGGGACATCTTACATCTTGATGGTGTGATGCTTAATTAAGCACAGCAATAACTTTATATTATACGATTTTACCTATTATTATAAGTCGTGTCAGGGACTTTACATGGTAAGTGGAATTTAGTCAACACAAAATATCGCAGGAATTAAACTATCCATACGGTATCCATGCAACGCATACAGATCGAGAGGAAATCTCTTCCAATTTCCTCACGAACTACACGGACGCCCAGTGTGAGACACGCGGCAGACGTCGGTCCGATGCAACACAGGCTATGCTCGCTGAACGCGTGAGTCGACTGTCTCGTTGGACCTTTCTGGTAAAGTTCACGGCACCCCCGTTGCCAACTTGTGTAACAGAATCCTTTTTCGCGTCCTGAATAATACAGAATGCTTTCTCCTGTGTATACGCCATTTTCACAACACGTGCGCCTCTAGCGGACGGAGAGAGAATTGCGTGTCCGGCTGTTGTGACAAAAGGAACTCGGCCAGATAATGTGAATCTCGATATACGTGTATGTTGTATCAAAGTGAAATGAGTGCGTACTGTATTACTAACAACTGCAAGCGTGCACAGTTAATTCCTCGCTTAACGTTGTTTCGTTATTATTTCCATACTGTCCCACTTATGACACCGATTGTCATGTGTATGAGTGGCTATGGATGGGGTTATATTGGTTTATTAGATTTATTGTCCACTTGTACATACAACTCGTAACTACAGTTAACTATAAGACCCTCACTGATTCACACTCACTAAATATCGCAGTACCTGCAGCACATAAAATCTTCCGTCTTCATTAGTCATTTCCTTGTAACGGATTTTAACACTGTACTACGCTTACGTCCTTAAGGTCTGGCGAATATTTCACAACTGAACCAAGCTCTAAACATCGGCACGGTCCGCACAAAAAAAAAAACAGCTCTTTTATTATTGTGTGCGTATAAATTGCGGGCGTTCTTTAACAAAGGCCACTATTTACAGTCACCGTTTAGCAACGGATCTACATGTTACGATATTACGTATGTTCATATCAAAGTTCCAAATGGAGTCTTGTGAACTTGCTACTAAGTCGTCGGTCATCGCAAAGCTTAAGATCATGACCGAATAAAGGCGCGTCCACATTACTCGTGCTCGTGCGTCAGAAGCGTACTGCTGCCGGAAAATCAGGATCTGGAGCTGATATCTGTTCTGAAGAAATGCGAAGGCTTTGTATGCAAACCAGTTTGGGCGTCCACGTCAGCTACAGATCCTGATTTTCCGGCAGCAGTACGCTTCTGACCCACGAGCACGAGTAATGTGGAGGCGCCTTAAGATGAACATCCGCCTGAAAAAAAAATGTTCGATTTTGACGTGACCGGACCGCCATTCATCAGCTGTTCGCTTCACCTTTGGCCATCGGAGAACACAATATGTTGTAACATGTAAACCCGTTGCTAAGTAATGACCCTGTAAACAACGCCCGTTTCTAGGCAACAGATTCCTAACATGCACAACTGCACTAAATTGGAAGGGTTGTTCTCTACGCTGTCCGTGCGACAGCTGCATGACGCAACAATAGAAAAACTTTTGGAGCCGCGTCTCTTGTGCGGTCCGTACCGACACGTTATAAATAGACATGCAGTGGAGTTAGTTGAACTGAATTTAGTTTAGTTGAGTTAGGTTGATTCGAGCAAGTCGGATGGTTAGTGAGTGAACGAGTTAGGTAGAGAACTGCTGCGGTTCAGTCCTTGCGAGCTGTTGTTAGCTGGTAGCTGAGGCAAGAGGATAGTTCGGGAACCCAGAGGAAGGGGAATATCCTCCGCTGGAAGCAGTTAACAAGCAACGACTGATGAAGACACAGCGGACTGTAGTGAACTGCAGAGTGTGAATTAGCGACAGCGCCACATTTGATTGTAGTGATGATCTGTAAGTTGTCCATAAACCCAATTACCAATCCAAACCCTGCCTATAGTCACTCATACACATGGAAATACCATACTACATGTTGCATGTAATTACAGACAACCATTTTCATATTGTCTATAGCGTAATATATACGTATGTCATGGAGTTGAAGATAGCGTGCTGAACCTAACCTAATTATTTCCGCAAGTTCCTTATGGTAAGAATGAATCAGCTTAACGTTGCTTCATATGACCTTGCGGTTTACAAGAACGTAACGAAAACGTTAAACGAGGATTCATTAACATTGCAAGTGAAGGTAATGGTGAAGCTATCTTTATAACAGGTCCTAGAGGCCCATAGGGCTGTGAGACACCGAGGCACCCATACTTTTCTATGCAATCGGTTCACAGATGGCGGTGAGGTTGTCAGCCTTACGCGCCAGCTGTCCTTAGTCCCTAAGAAGATTCCTGGTACTCATTTCTGTTAGAGGCTGGGTCGACCCCAAGGCCATAGTCCGGTTGGTAGGATTAGGTCAACTGAAAAATCCAGCGACCCAATAAGGAATCAAGCCCGCGACCTTCCGGCTTTTAGCATAGTGCCTGAGCCAACTACGCTATCGCGTCTTCCATTTTGTGACTGACGTGTTTATTTAATCACTTAAAAACTAAAACAATTTTAATTCAAATTAATGTAATTAAAGACACCGAAAGTATATACTCCTAGATCTGACTAGAGGAACGTAGAGGACATGGGTTTGGAATGGCTTCCAATGTCACAGCTTTCATATCGAATTTTACAGAATCCGTCAACTGACACATACACGCGAGGAGGAACGCCCGGACTCATAGACAGCGATGGCGATCTCATGAGTCTATTTTTTTTGCAAGGAGAAGTAGACGAATAATGCTGCAGTAAGGCACCTCTGGAAACTCTTGGCTTCCACTTGTAAGTTCAACTTTTCGCCACGCTAGCGCCACAAAAAGCTAACTACCATCAGCTAATGTTCTGTTCCAAGTGACAGAGAACCTGTCTTCCGGTGATTGATGAAGAACTTTGGGAGAGTTTTTGCATTTCCAATTATGAAAGCTTTTATGACGTCAAAGGAGGAAACACGAATTTATGGTCGTAGGAAAATAACGTTTAAGACTTCAAAGCACGAAAAAAAGAAACACACACAGATAATGAGGCGTACACAGCGGTTACACTGTGTGTTAGAGTAAATTTGTAATTTTGACAAAAAATCTTTACTAGAATCCGTCGCAACACAACAAAGAGACGGTCTCGTTGTTGTGTTGTGACTGATTCTAGTAAAGATTTTTGTATGAAAAACACAACAGGATGCACTCAATGAAAATTGTAATTTTGACCATATATGATTTTCTGTCGGTTTCATATTGGCAGCAGGAGACATGTATTTATAATTTCTCGTAGTTAATGACGCAGTAATTTACAGTTCTCGAAAATTAGACGCTCATGCATTATCAAATGTTTTCTAAAACAAGATTTAAAGAGTTTCGAAACTAATGTAACAAACCGAAATTTCGCTCACAACGAATCTAACAATTTTTTATCTTTCCGTATCCCTTTTCAAAATCTAGAGATAAAAATGCATTCTTCTGCCTACATCTTACTGCAGATTTGGAATTTGGTTTTCGTTCTTTATCAGAGGAAAAAATGACATGTAGGCGTTTCAGGACACAGTAAAGAGAATAAGTTTCCCTAGGGCTTCATTAAGAACAAAGCGATCAAGTATACAGGAGATAAGATAAGGCTCCACGTATTCTTAATTAGTCACCACTGCACTCCGGGGTATGAGTTCCGGGGCCCATCTGTTAGGAGATCCGGTGGGCCTCGGCGTCGGTCTGGGGTTTTTGGAGAAGAGAGAAATATTTTGACCCTACCGAGAATCGAACCCCAGTTACTCGGCTGTTCCAATGAGTGGCCAAGTAAGTATGCTGACTGGAAGAAGAATATGGAGGTGAATAATTCTAAGAAGGAAGAAATGACAGACTGGAGGGAACTGCATAATCATGAACTCCATAATTAGGGAACATCAAACAATATTATGTTTAGGACGGGAATATTCAGCATGAAAACTAACAAATAAGAGAATTTTAATTCAGAAGGAAAGAGACAACATGGGAAAATTAAGCACAGAGTATGACTTGATGTTTTCACAGCAATGGTTATGAAGATTCCTCTATTCTGGGATGTAACTCCATGTAGTGCGTTCAAAATCAACCTATGGTTTGGAGGAAAATATTGCTTCCATCTTCAGTATCGAAGAATAATCACCTAAGAAACAACCTCTACTCGCTACCTGCTTTATGCTGGTTTTTTACTTGGCTTATCTTCCATCCTGAAAATGGATACATCGTACTTCGAAGCGTCTGCTGATTTTCAGTTGACTATATGATGGTATGCGAGCCGGGTAGCGCAGTCGGTATAGCGACTGGCTACGGGAGTTCGAATCCCGGTAGGGTGAAGGATCTTCTCAACGTCGTCCAGACTAGCTCTGGGGCCCACACAACCTCCAATCCAATGGGTACCGGGACTCTTTCACTGGTGGTAAAGCGGCCGGGACGTGAAGCTGAGCATTCACCTCCAACCAGTGCCGAGGTCAAGAAAATATGGATCTACACATCTACTCCCCCATACACCTTCATGACGTAGTGGTTAATTAGCTAAACAGAGGGAAAACTTTACCTTTTATACGATGGCATTGTCCAACAGACAGAACTCTTCTTAAGCATACAGGATAGAAAAATGTTAAAATGCGTTCAAAAATCGTGATTTGGGGCTTCCTGGATGTAGTTCGGAGTTCGGCTGTTGTGAACGCGGTATTGAAGTTTCTGGCTCCGTCACTCGCACGAACTTCAGCTGCACGAGAAGGCAATAGAGAAACGGGGTGTGAACATTTTAATCGTTAAGAAATCTGCCCCTTGACGTTAGATGAAACTTGCATCAAAACAACGATACTAATTGGTAACTAGCGTAAAAACGATTCATGACATATTGACGGAAGAAGAGCATGCAATACGATGGCATGGCAGGGCCAGTTCGTGTGTCACGGCACACTTTCTAGCTAACGGCAAAATTTCTTTATAGCAAAATTGATTTGGAGTCCTACTCGTAGATGGGAGAATATTATTAAAGTGAATCTTAGATATGACGATGAGGACAGAATCATGACTCAGGATAGGCTCGAGAGATCGTGAGCCATTGAGAAAACAGAGAACACATTTTCAGGTTCTGTAATTGACAACGAATATTTTTTCCCAGACTCAGAGACAACGTCGAGTAGCATAAATCTTCGCAGAAAATCTGTGTGGGAGGTAAGCATATTCTGGAACAACATTTTACGAGCATGAGAACACAATGGGAATAAAATATTGTGACGTGTTTATGTCATGCGAGAGCTGTTGAGCCACGGAGGTCTGGGGCGCGGCGATTGCGCGACAATAAGGAAAGCGGTGTTTCCTCCGTGCCGTGTCGTGGCGTTCCGTGCCGTGCCGTGCCATGCCGAGTCCAGCCGAGCCAAGCCGCGCTCGCTGCTATGCAACGTTGCGATAAACACTTCTTTATATCATATAGGCTGTTTACATGGCGTGGTCGGTGCCGAGGCTCTATAATGAGATTCCAGGAATAAGCAAGGTAGTGTTTCAGAGTATTTCAGAGTGTTTAAGTGTTTGAATGTTTAAGTGACAGTGAGAGAGTTCTCGGTGGAAGACAGCCATGGAAAGTTCGTCGTATGAAGACTTGGCGTATAATTAGAGGACTGTAAATATGTGTAATACCTGGAGTGATTTGAAGCACCTCCTTCTGTGTTGAGATCCGTTACCAGGAGAGGACTAATGTGTGTGACAGTGAATTATGAAGTGTGTGTAAATCAGCGATAGCACGGTAATTCAGGTGTGATTAAGAGAGGTTGTAACCAAAGTGCCAATAAATCTAATCATCCGAACTAGGACCCGTCATTTCGTCACGCGTACCATCCTACAAGTGACAATATGTATTACTCGCTTCATTACATATTTACGTTTCCATTCTGTCAAAATAAGCAAACACAATTCGAATTTAGGAACATACTGAATGCTAGTGTCCTTCTCACGCTTGGAGATCACGGTCTGTACCTAAGGAAATTCTGAGAACGTTTCATTCAATCCTGTAAAGTCTGAGGGGCGTATATGCATGAATATATGTATGACATGCTTTCCCCCTTAAAAGATAATCTTGCTTCCGGGTTACGGAAGTCACGGGATCATGAATTTCAAGGTGACCACTGGACTTTTTTTTTTTTTTCGGAATTTAAGAATAATAATTGTACGGCTAGTGATCACGCAACATTATATTAACTAGATCAGTACAAAGCATTTGATATGCTGACTCCTACAGCTTACACAAACATGTTTAAACTGCCGATATGCAGAATATATATTTCTTATTCACACAATATTGAAATCAGTTGCTGAAATTATATGACTCGGAGGTTCCGAGATCAATAATATCCAGGGCGGAACTTTACAGAAATGGAGCGACATCCATTGGCAATTCAATGTGATCTATTATCATTTTTACATAAGCTTTCGTACCTACTCTCTTTCCTGCCATATCCCTTTTTGCTCCTATTTGTTATCGAATGATACATCGAGGCCGAAGTTTATCGCAATCTTCCATTAAAATATCAGTAGTCATAGAATGTACACGATACCTCGATACCGCTCTTGTTCGTGACCTGTTATATAACATGCTTCAAGCAACGAGTTAACGGTCGACAGTTCTTTGATATGTTACCCCAAAATTGAGTGAGGGTAAAAATAAGTCTTACAAAGCAATTTTATATACAGAAGTAGATTTTCTTGGTTTGGCCTTCGGGCGGGTCCATGAAGTATCATGACATATAAACGTCACAATTTCAGAAGCACGCGACGGAACTGCTAACATTTATGGGACAACACAAACATTAGAAATGAAAGTAGGACTATTCTCTCCCAGTTTCAGGTAAACGAAATACGTGTATGCGCGAGGGGATTCACATGACATGGTCGCTCACGACTGGCTGAAACATCATTGAATTGAATCTAAAAGAAACTTGCTCTACGCACAGAACTCTGTGGAAAGCTGCAGGTGTAAACACTGTTATTTGCAGAACAAATTCAAGCCAGATTGTAGAAAATTTTTAAATTTCTTACGCCATATAGTTTGGTGGCAATATATGCTCCTGTCACACGAATATCCCCAGCGTCCTGCACGGCACAGACGGTCCTGATTTCTGTACCACGTTAGCCTGCCTAAATTATGATGACAGTTTATCGGTAACATAGCGTATAATTATATCTTTGTGACCTTTCTGCCAAGAAGTAAAAGTAAATGTACTGAGTTTTAGAGTTAACTTAGGTCTAACCTTCACACCCAGATTCAAACCGACCTCTGGTAATACCCTCTTTTATAAAAAGCAGCGTGCTTGAGAGAGGCCTATTGAAAAGTTATCTTTCAGTTTAAGACATATATTTGATCTGCTGGACGGATATTTCTAAGAAAGCTAAAATTTGTGATGAGTGGTCAGCACACTTTCATGGTAATTCGGGTTCCGAGGATCCGTTTTCAACCAGGATTCCGTCTACCCAGATATTAGCCGTAGTTTTCCTCAATTGCTTGAGATGATTCCGAGTAAACTGTCTTGAAGTAGGATACTGTTACGTGTCACAGTGACTAAAGACTGGGGTTCGGATTGAAAATTGGATTTATAGGATACTTAAAGGTCGTAACTACAAAAAATTATTACACTGTTACTGATTTTCACACTAAAAAGCACTTCTTGCTAATCTTTCAGTCCCACTAGTCTCCACGGATTTATAACGCATGAATTATAAAAGTCTCACTTAATTACACATTCCCAGTACCACTGCACTCTAACAAGTCTTCAAATTACACGTTAAATCTTCACTTCTTGTACTCTTCTGTACTCCTCGAGCTTGCTTCTTTCTTGCTTGTTCGCGTGCTTCTCCCGGTACTACTACTCGTAACTGCACTGAACGAATTTTGTCTCTCTTGCTTACACAGCCGCTGAACGGACATAGACCTACAGTAAACACATAGCACGTGATCGCTATCCGGCCAATCTATTGGCGCGTCGGTCGGACCTACAGAATATACAGCTTCTTCTATTTCTGTGTGTTGGACCGTGTTTACTGAAATGTTGCCTGGCAACACATGGATCAAATCAGTCACAATATATTAACTTCATTCCACATTCACTCCTATTCACCATTCAGAATCGTCCCACAAATAAACACAACGGAAAAAGTTAATGGTTTAGAAAAAAAGACAAAAATTACCCCGCCAAGTATGGAACAATTTCAAATTAAATCATAAGAAGAAAAAATTTCGATTTAAATTAGCCAACGGAAGCATTTTAAATTCAAATGTATGAAAGAATCATTTTCGATTTAAACATGTGAAGGAATCACTTTAAATTCAACCATACTATGGAACCATTATACTCTGAATTCTATGAAGGAACAATTCTAAATTCTACGAAAAGAAAGAACCAGTTCAACTCTATGAAAGTGTATTATTTCAATTTCAACTACCTCAAGGAACTATTCTAAATTTAATTACACGAAGGAACCATCTGAAGTTCAGCTGCATAAAGGAACCATCTAATTTTTAACTACGTGGAGGAACCATTTCAAATTCAAGTATGAAGAGGAACAAATTTTAAATTAAACCTATTAAAATGTTAAACAAAACTGTAAAAATTGTTTTTTTCGCGTTCTGTCCTTCCGTTTTCTTTCTTTTCTTTCCTTGTGCAGTAGATTTCTATGAGTATAACACTACTACGAGGTTCGAACTGGTTCTTGTGAGTTGCGAAGAAGAGAACTTCGTCTATTCATTACAAGGTTACAATCTTGATGATAAATGTGGGATACTCAGCTCCAGTCGCATTCATTTTTCATGAGACACACAAATCCAGCGACATACTGACATCCACAACAGATTTCTGGAAGAAGAATAGATTTACGAGGAGACTGACTTGCATAACAACATGTCAAACAACTTACAAGGGAAGATATGAGTTCACTCACTCATCTTACTGTACCTCTTATCTCATGATGAAAAAAAAAACAACGAATTTTCTGATTTAAGCACTATGGGACCAAATTAACCGACGAGATAGTCGCACAAGACCATCAGACCGATAAGAAATACAATAAAAAGAAAGTCATAAACCAGATTTACCTCTTGCAGTGATCTCGTTTGCCACAATACATTAAGTCGTGCCATATCCATCCCTCTCTTTCACGGCTGGCAGGCTGACAGAGAGATTACTCACCCCCCCTCGCGACATCTTCATTCGATTCTAGGCACGCTTCGATATCGCACTAGAGCTGGGGGAATTGCTCGGTTGCCAATTCACAGCACACACGACAGGACAAATGACACTGTTCTCTCAGGAACACTTTAACCGTTCTGTGACAGGTTGTTATGGGGTTGAGGAGCCTTTATACGAGCTGTAAGGTGTGTTGTTCCGGGGCTGAAGCATAATTATGAGTTGTACGGCGTGTTCTTCCGGAGTTAAAACATAATTATGCGAGCAGTACAAAGCGTTGTTCCGGAGTTAAAACATAATTATATGAACAGTGCAGCGTGTTGTTCCGGAGTTAAAGAATAATTGTATGAACAGTGAAGCTTGTTGTTCCTGAGTTTAAACATAATTATATGATCAGTGTAGAGTGTTGTTTAGGAGTTTAAACATAATTATATGAACAGTGCAGAGTGTTGTTCAGGAGTTTAAGCATAATTATATGAAAAGTGCAGTGCGTTGTTCAAGAGTTAAAACATAATTGTATGAACAGTGCAGCGTTTTGCTCTAGAGTTTAGGTATAATCATACGAAACGTACAACCTGCTGTTCCGCAGTTTGAGCACAATTATACGAAACATATAACTAGTTCCGAAGTTAAATTTAATTATACGTACGAACAGTTCAACTTCTTATTCCCGAGTTAAAGCATAATTTTACTAAGAGTATAGCGTGTTTTTCCGGAGCTTAGCATAATTCTTCAAGCTATGAGACCATGTTGTTATGGGATCGAAGCATAATTATATAAGAACTCTAAGGAAAGTCAAGCGACGTTTCGGAGGAACTTATGGTCTCCATTTTCAGGTCTGAAGATTAACGAAGCAAGAAAGCAGAGTGAAAGCGCACGACAAGCAGAGCCTTAGATCATATACAATATCTACAATAAACCAAAAATAAATCGGAATTTGGCCGTGGCCTCTTTCAGTTAACTCACTGCTGCTGAATGAGGAGTACTGTAACAACTTTGGGAAACCCGATACTTCGAACAAGATCCGAACCCGGAACATTTCCAGTTTAACTTCACTGGTAACTCAAATTGAACTGTCCTTTTTAAATGCACCAAGGTTAAGAGCGTTGCTCTGGACAAACATGTAGACTGTACAAGGCCGGGGTTTACTGCTTATGCAGTTGCCATAAGGTCTGCCCCAGTTTTTATGACCTATGTGATCCTTAAGCCGGTCACGGTAGCCGAGCGGTCTAAGGCATGCACTGTCTTCGCTCGCCTGGAAACCGGGATCGTGGGTTCGAATCCCACTCAGGGTATGGATGTTTAGTTTGTGTGTGTGCGTTTTTCTGTGTTTGTGTACAGGTAGAGGCCTTGCGACGAGCTGATCACCCGCCCAAGGAGCCATACCGAATGTGTAAGATCTAGAAAAACCGAAATGACCGGAGAAGTTCATGGAGGTACGCCTAGGCCCACTGGGGCTGTAGTGCCAAAAAAAATGTGATCCTTAATAATGAGAAAACTCATGAGTGGGTCACTAACTCGGAACTCAGGAGCTGATAAGTGACTCTGTCACTTTCAGTAGAGTGGAAATCGATCCGACACGCTCTCCAAATAGAGAGGAACCCTATTTCACCGAGATGTTTTCCCTGCGTAGAGAAAAGAAAACATGACGAAAGGGAGAAATGGCAGAAAGGTGGAAAAGGGGTGGTGGGTGGTGGAGAAATGAGGTGAAACCTTTCAGCAGTTCAGAGGGCGTGCAGGGGCGGACATGACGCCAGTTTGAAGACGCTGGTGCAGTTGGAGCTACAGGAAACAACAACAAAAGAGAAACAAAAAAGAAACAAGAAACCCGTATCCCAGTGTGGAGCGCACATGCGAGTATGTTGTCTCTCTAAAGCACCTCTGAGGATACGGCACGCCTTGAGTAGGCAACTGCACGAAGGAATTATTTTATTTGCTCAACGAGATATCCAGGATTGTGGTATGCGGAAAATTGAATCAAGTAACTCTGTAATGATCATATGATCCTTGTCACTAGCTTATGATGACGTGGTTTGAAACAATGGTTAATAGATATTGTAACGTGTAGAGCCGTTGCTATGCAACGACCACGAAATAGGCAGATATACCATAGTCGTTTCTGGATGAAAGCTAGGTAAATATGTTCCAGCAGCAACAGCCATCAGAGGGGTTATAAGCGAGATGAAGTTTAGGGCTAAGTCAAGTGGAGGGGGTTCGAATACTTCCACCGTAGCCCTGCGAGTGGTAGGAGGCGACAAAATGGAAGTATCAAATTTGAGAGAGTACAATATGGCCGCGAGACCCACGGGCCTCAGACCCGAGAATGACTGCGAAGGCGAGGATAAGCAGCAATTGCAAATGACAGACCCGTCCTCTAGTCAGAGAGAAAGGCCCACATCAACAAACCAGCAACTGTCTGAAAGTAATAAAAATCTTGTCGTAAGCCCCAGATGTGTGCTTTATTCCAAGGCCGATGGGCCGACTGACCGTTGGTCGTAACATAAGACTGGGCTCGAGCGCAGTCAGTTGATAGTCAGGCGGTGAAAGGAAGGCGAAATGGCCGTGAGTTAGTTGCAAGAGTGATTAGTTGAATGTCCGGTTGAGAAGAAGGGACTTCATGTATGATGTGTGTTATTCAGTGAGGTTGTTATAATGTTAAAATTCGTTGCCAGGGAAAGTCTCGTGGAGATTATAATAATCTGAGAACACAAGTCTGTGTGTGACAGTGATATATAAAGTGTAGACAAGAGTCGTGAATGTACAAGTGGTCAATAAATCGAGTCACCAGTTCGAACCCCTTCTCTAGCCTCTCCATACTAGGTGACATTATTGGTTTTCATATATTATGTGTAAGTGGTGCATTACCCGTTCAGAATTCAGTGGTAACTACCAACATTTTTATATAAGATTTCATACCATTAATTTCCCCTCCTATCTCCTCATAATCTTTCCAGTCCTCGTACATTATTGATTGATACGTCGAGTTCAACGTCTGAAGCCATTTCCCACGAACACCACACAAAAATATTCAATCGCCAAACATCTCGCTTATATGGATTGAAAGCAGAAATAGTAATGGCGCAGTAGTGGTGGTATCAGTGGTGGCAGTAGACAGTAACTGAACTGACTTAAACAGCGAAAGTAATTTTTATGTATCCTGGGGTATAGTCCCATTGCTGGACAGAGACCTCAAAACGGACGAGTACATCCGTTATCATGCAATAGGCGAAAAACACCTGTTTCTAAGTAACGGCTCGGTAAACACGATATCCGGACCATGGCTAGGCAACCGCCCATGACAACAGAAGAACTGTTCGCGGAGGTGTTTTCTGTTGGGTCCGCACCAAGGTTATATAAAGAGGAAACCAGTCCAGCTGCAGTCAGTTATTAGCAGTTCAGTTGAGTGAAGCGAAGTGAAGTAACTGGTTGGTGAGTAAGAAAGTTCTGTTGGCAGTTCAGTTGAAAGTCAGCCTGCGGAGAGAAGACTAGGAGGTTGGTGTGAAATGGCTGCCAGCCTGGGACCCAATTAGCTGAGTTGGCAGTTGACAAGAATTCTACACTGGCGGCTGTGACGAGAGGACCTGAGCGCGGGAAGCTGAACAATCTCCACTGTTAGAGACCGCTGCTAGGAAAGAGCCAGTGGAAACTGTAATAGACTGAGGACATAGTCTGTTTGTTTCAGTGATGTGTAAAATGTGCTTTCTAGTGGTGTATGCAAGTGGTCAATAAATCAATTCCCAATCAATATCCCGTCTATAATCATACACACATAAATCGTACTATTATTGTTTATTTCTTGTATAAATTGTAGCTGATAGATTTGTATGTATTGAACCTGTGTACCACAGAAACCTGCTGTTATGTGGACACAGTTCTATGTTTATAACGGAGTTCTAGTCAATAAACTAAATTAAACTATAGTCATTTGCAATCGGAATTCTTGTAATTGCACAGAACTCCAGTGTCACCTCTATGAACTCCATATAAATTCCATTACGCAGTCTTCAGAACTCATGTACTCAGATTATTACATTTCTTCAGGAACTGTGGTTATCTCAGGTGGTCAATGAAGTCATCGTGTTTATACAACACGCATTTACATTACCGTTTTAAAAATTGCACACCTACTCCAGCTGAATCCAGTCCAGAACACCACGTCTCACATGCAGATCTCTCAAATTGAGTCAGAATTCTCGATGAGAATTTTGCTGGCGTTTCTCACCTCCCCATGCATGCTGCATGGCCGGCCATATCACTATCCTTGATCTGATCAAATATCTGTTAAAACAAAAATTACGAAGCTGCTTCGTCGCGTCCTCTCTTCAACATTCCAGTCTTAAAACAGTTTGCAGACACTCCCAGCCCAAATTCTGTCTTCACTGCATGATGTAGGGTAGAGGTAACAGCTACTCCTGTAAAAGCTGTAGAGGACCGTAAGGTTATGAGACGTCGAGGCTCCCATACTCTTCTATTATTCTAATCTTATTATTTATATATATATATATTTTTTTTTGGAATAGAGAAAACAGAAAACTGTAATGTGAATTACAGCACACATCCACAGACTCACTCGGATCTTAATTTAAATTCTTACTCCTAATATCTTCGTAATTTTTCATATTTCAGAAGAGCAATTCTCATATGGTTATTCGTCAGACGATGTATTTTGGACCTATACACACTGTTAACACAACCTATATGGTCATAATTAATTGTATACAGTAAATTAGATGCATGTTTCGACTTCACTGATCATCTTCAGGCTATAAATTATTCTTCTGTTGAACTGCTATTGTAGTATTGTCCACATTACTGCGTTTACAACGGCAATTAAATTTAAGTTTTATAAAAAGAAAACTCCGTGGTTTTAGTCTGCAAGCGAATTAGATCGACAGAGGGAGCGCCGCTTGTCGGCGAAGTTAGTTCACACTTTAGAGGATAGAGGGTGTCACGTGGTCAAGCGCAACGAATCCCCACGGCCGTTAATTTCGGTTTTCTAGACAGAAGCCACTATTTCTTCGAAACAGCTCCTCAATTATCCTCATGAGGCTGACTGGACCCCGTTGGAGAACCGCTATTTCTCAGAAAATCTGATAGCCCCGGGAATCGAACTCGGGACCTCTGAATCTGTAGCCAGGAACTGTGACCACTATACCGCAGAGGCTTATGTGTAAATATATAAATTTGTTATAAATTACCTACAAATGTTGAACCTACTATTACGAATTTAGTGACCACAGTAACTTCTATTGTTTGTAGTGATTTATAACAAAATAATATTAATCTGCTAAGTTACGGTATAAAGGTAAAGCTATCCCTGTAATAGGCCATGGAGGTCCGTCGAGGCTCCCACATTTTCTACAATCGGCCCTTAAATGGTGCTGAGGTTGTCAGCCTTGCGCGTTTGCCGCCCTATACACCCAGGAAGAGTCCTGGTACTCATTTCTGTCAGAGGCTGGTCGACCCCAGGGACACAGCGCGGCTGAAAGATTAGGTCAATTGAAAAATCCAATTATCTCATCGGGACTCGAATCCGCGATCTTTCGACTTGTAGCATAGTGCCTGAACCAGCTTCGCTGCACCGTGAATGTATAGCCAATCGGAGATTAAGGGGAGCTTCTGCATAAATTGCAAGCATCACGTCCAAGATTACAATGACGGAGAAGTTTCGGAACTTCCACGGATTCTTCCTCGTACGATTAAGGAATGATTTATTAAAACTTCCTTAAGAGTTGCTTGATGCAACCTAATTTCTGAATTTTCCTCGGAAGGGCCGTTTCTGTAGACTTGGAAACTCTTCCTCTCTTCGTTAAGTAGGTACAACAGGCGGGATATCAACTAGCTGATTGTGCTGATAGAACAGCAGGAGCTAAACTGAAATATTGAACAATGAACACGTCTCCTTCCAAAGAGTTCCACCTTCTGGATTACCTGTATAACGCCGTGTATATCGATCCTCCTGCTGCTCACTCTTATCCTGCTTGGCTTACTTTTCAACCCTGAAGATGGAAGCAATACTACTGGACTTTATCGATTTACACAGATCGTAAGTTGTAAGAACCTCAACCGAAAAGCTCTCCTAGATGAATCTCTTTAACTCGTATTCCAAATTTCCTGTTCGAATCTTGCTCTGCTCACTGATTATCCTGAGAATTTTCGTGGTTCTTCCCAGTCCACAATGGCGAATGTAGCTCATCAAGGCCATCAATGTTTCTTCGCGAACACTTTCCGGTTCACTAGTCATGCTCCCATCCAATGGCATATTGTTTTGATACTGAAACTTCCATTAAAACCCCACAAGAATTCAGAACTTCATGTCCATTATTTCTGCTTTATTAAGGCAAAGAAACGTCAACTTCTGAACCATTACGAAGAGACAACACATCATGAGCCGGACGGTAAAAGTAAAGCATAGCTATTCCTGTAACAGGCCATGGAGGCCCGGAGGGTTGGGAGACGTCAAGGCTCCCACATTTTCTAGACAATCGGCTCACAGATGGCGGTAAGGTTGTCAGTCTTACGCGCCGGCAGTCCTTTACCCCCAGGAAAATTCAAGGTACTCATTTCTGCTAGAGGTTGAGTCCACCCCAAGGCCATAGTGAGGCTGGAAAGATTCAGTCAATTGAAAAAAAATCCACTTCATCGGGATCGGAACCCGCGACCTTCCGGTTTGTGGCATAGTGCATCAACGAAATACGCTACCGCCTGCCCCTAGGACAAAATACGTAAACTTTATAATCTCATAATTTTTGTCTTCAAAGCTCGTGGATTTTGATGCCTGTGTGGGCCTGAAATTCATCTTCAGAGCTCCAATGTCCAACCAGCTTCATGGAGGTGAGCATTACTTAAGAAGCCGTCAGTCGCGTAGCTACACCAAATTTTTCCAACATTTTATGCAAGCCGAAGATTTATTTCCGTTTTCATTAAAGCCGTTCACTGGTCCCTATCCTAAGTCTGAACAATCCAGTCCATACCACCCAATTCTATTTCGCTAAGATCCATTTTAATATTGTCCACCCACCTATGTGTTGGTCTTCCTAGTGGTCTCCTTTCTTCTGGCTTTCCCACCGACATCCTATATGCATTCCTTTAGTGATCCATTTGTGCTACATTCCCCGCCCATCTAATCCTCCTTGACTTGATCATTCTAATTATACTTGGAGAAGAGTACAAGTTATGATGCTCCTCATTGTGCAGTTTTCTCCAACCTTCTGTCACTTTATCTCTCTTCGGTCCAAATATTCTCAACACCTTGTTCTCAAGCACCCTCAGTCTATTCTCCTCCCTTAATGCCAGAGACCAAGTTTCACACCCACACAGAACCACAGGCAAAATTACAGTTCTGTATACATTTTATGTTTTTAGAGAGCAGACAAGAAGACGAAAAGTTCTGGATTGAATGAGCTTCTGTCTCTACAGAACATAATTAAATACAAGAATTTACAAGTGTTATAAAATATCTGAAGATGAAAGCAAGTACACACCGAATCGTGAAACTGCTTGAGACCTGCAGCTACGTTTCGGACACCATAAATATGTATTGAGTTATGAACTGTGTTCGGGTATCAGCACTAACAGCTGACGTTTCGGAAACTCCCTCTATATTGGCCAGACGAGTAACACGCCATGCCCTCACACGAGCTGCGAAGTGCATTGATGTCGATGGTTGAATATTCGAAAATGTATTATACTGTGTAAACTGCACCAACTTTGTCACTTGAACAATAAATATCGCTGTTAGAAACAGTACGTAATTTCTCTTTCTTATCAACAATTTCGATACATTACAGTGAAATAACTCTATCTCGGAAACCGTTCAAAATGGGACACTTGTACACATACATTTTTTGCTTAGAGTGACCGATACTGTGATCTGCCAGATTTCTGACCTTTCCTCCTGTGACATTCTGTACAGCAGAGTCGTGCGTGGGGGACGCAGTCTGCAACCCAGCCGGATAAAAACTATGAAACTAAGGATTTCTGACAGATAGGTTCCCTATTCGAATCTTGGCTAGAAAATCGAACGTTACCGAACATACTGGTGTAGTGGTAACTCTATAAAGTTGTATTTTGGAGGTGCTCAGTTCGAATCTCGACCACGACATCGGCTGTACTTAAAGTTTCTCGTAAGTTCCCTCATTCCCACCCCACAATTTCTGGGACAATATCCGGAATAGACCAAGACCAATTCCTTCCGAAACTTTCCAATTTATTAGTCATTAACCGTCTTACCGTCCGACGCTGTATTCTCGATGCTGCAAACGTCGTTTTGTAAGTAAGAAGAAAATAGAAGACCCAATGTCGTGACGTTGTAAGTAACCTCACATATATCACATTGAGTTTAGCCCAGTAACCAAGCATAGTACGGTCCCTCGGGAAGAGCGCCGTATGTTTATCACAAAGCCCAACGTTTCGGAGGAACATATTGCCTCCGTCTTCAGGGTTGAATAATAAGATAAAGAAGAAACAAACTCAGTTGCTGCCTTCTTTTTGCTGATTTCGTGCTTTTCCTATTCGTTTCATGTCACCGCAATCTTCAGGGTAATTCCAACAAAACCGCGGAAATCAGGCGGCAAGCTTAGCTTCTTTGTTTGGTGGTTTACATTTCAGGCCTGAAAACAGAGGCGATATATACCTCCGAACCGTCGGTGTTTCTCTGATAGCACTAAGCTATCCGTCTGCTTCTGTCACTAACTTAGTTGAATAGTCGCGCGCTATCTTGGAACTGTAAGTAATTACAACCCAAAAGACAGTCACTAGATGCCGCGCCATGGCTCAGGCGGTTAGTCGCTGACTTCCCACAGCGGCAGCCCGGGTTCAATCCCAATTCAGATCATGTGAGATTTGTGGTGAACAAAGTGGCACTGGAGTAGGTATCCTCCGAGCACTTCGGTTTCCCCTCCCAATTTTCATTTCACCAAATGCTCCATACTCATCATCTGGGGCTGGTGCGGTAGATCAATTAGTGACCGACGTACCAAGTCTCACCTCATTCCGAGAAACTATCTATCTATGGCTTTACAGAACCTTTGTTCGGCCTTGGCCGCTTTTTCATTTTCTGGACTTTTACACAGTCGGTAGGACTCCCTGGACGGGGAATGAACCCGTCGCGAGACCGCTACCTGCACACACAGGACAGCACAAACACAGAATAAACGCACAAAGACATCCATGCCTCAAATTGGATTGGAACCCACGATCCCATTGTTTGAACGGGCGAAAACTGTTCATATATTATACCGCGCGGCCACTGTCATCTGTTACCCACCCGCCAAAAAGAAGAAGAAGAGGAAGAAGAAGAAAAGAAAACTCGAACCCAGCCAACTAGCTAAATGTCCCTGGCTTTACTGAGTTACTGGCAAATGTTTAGAAAATACCGTGAAATTAACCGCAATGGTTTCATGTCCCAGCCTTCTCTGGACATGGTTGCCTACTTGCCGGCCAGGAAACAATTCGACTTGTGGACCCACAGTGAAGCAGGAGATAGACAGTGCCGTGGGTTTCTGCTGAGTGGGGTACGCAAGTTTCGTAATAAATATTTATTAATTTAGGTGAATGGAGTGTAAGATATTTATGGCGGCTTGGTTCTCGCCTAATGGATGAAGCTCAGAACCTCAGTATTGAAAGTACGAGTATGAATGCGCGCTCCGGTATTCAACTGTTGATGCGACTGCTCGCTCCACAGTTCGTCACCGAGTCCAGTGAAGAGAGGAGTTCCAGCGATACATCATACAGAAGCCATGGGACAGACAGCGGGCGTACGCCATGATAGTTGTGTGTTCTCGGAAATTGCATATTATCGAACCACTAAGAGGAGAACATTTTCGAAGAAGTACCTGTTAAGTCATCAGACTAATTATCACATACAGATTTACATAAAAAATATATTTATTTACTATTATGACCGCCTCTGTGGTCTAGTGGTCAGAGTTCCTTCCTACAGATCCTGAGATCCCGGGTTCGATTCCCAAAGCTAGAAGATTTTCTGAGAAGTAGTGGGTCTGAAAAGGGGTTCGCTAAGCTTCGTGAGGATAATTGAGGAGCTACTTCAAGGGAATAGCGGAAATAGCGGTCTAGAAAATCGAGCTTAACGGCCGTGGGGATCCGTTGCGATGACCACGTGACGCCCTCTATCCGCTAAAGTTGGCACTAACTTCGTCGACAAACGGCAGTCGCTCGGTCGGTATACTTCGCTTGCGGACTTTTCGCTTGTCTTTTCTTATTATACACGTATACTATAGTATATTCGTCAAAAATGAAAATTTAGTACTTAACAGGTTGATCCACAGGTAACACTCTAGATTTTCATTCTGGAGTTGTTAGGTTCGAGCATCGGCCGGGATATCGACTCTTCTGACTGTGGTACCTCATGGTTTTCCTTAGTCCCTCTAGGAGAAGATTCCAGGATAGTACCTTCATTATGCCGTAGCTGCCTCCTTCCCAACCCGTTACAACTCATCTGTCGGTTTCGGGTTTCACGAGCACAGTCGTTCTTACCTGACCTCTCCGAGTCTTGAGACTCAGTTCTTATGTCATCACCCGATGCTGTACAAAGGTAAAGCTGTCCTGTGCTTAATAAATTAAGAACTACACCATGAAGACATGTGGGGGAGTGGTGGTATAGCTCCACTAATCTTCACCGCGGCACTTAGATGGAGATGAGTGGTCAGTTTCACGCTTCTGCGGCTATACCCCGGCATACATTGTATATGAGGCTGCGTGGGTTTCAAAGCCTATCTGGTCCATAATTCCTTGCAGGGAATCGAACCCAGGACGTCCAGCCCGTAACCCATCGCTGTACCGACTGAGCTGTCCCGACTCCTTTCCAACTCTGTAGTCTTGATGTTGAAATGAGTCGTTAAGTAGCCTCGTTAAAATAACGGCATTTTTTATCACCTTGTGAATTCGGAGTGCGCTTGTGTTCATGTAAGGAGGAGGTATTTCAGTTTCACTGAAACAACGAAACGGCGCTGTTTCGCAGTAATACTGCAGACATTTTGATGTGAAGCATTCGTGTGTTTCTGTCAGGTTCCTTGTGCTGGAATCCACTTTATAGAAGGCGAAAACAGGCGACGGTTGGAATCTACTGTTTCCGAATGGTAATATGGTAATACAGCAATATATTAGGGGTGCCCCTGCCAGACAGTACAGTTTAAAGTTGGTCGCAGCTACGTAGCAACTCCATAATTCAAACATTCAAGAAATGTTTTTCAACTCACATGGGGTTGCCGGTGCCAAGAGAAATAGCTACACATTGTGCTGTGACGTCATAAGCTGGAGCGAACATCTTACGCTTATGAGGAGTACTACATTCCGGAATGTGCCGCTGTGTAGTCTGGTAGCAGTTAACCGACGTTTCGTAATGACAGACATCAGTTTGAAAATTAAGCAACGCAGGCAGCCAGAAAGACGGGCGGAAAATCCACTCGTTCCGCTTGTTGCCTAACTTGGTGAAATGATTGGCTTCCTTCATGCATTCATTCATTATTGGAGGGGGTGGGTTTCCCCATGCACCGCGACCAGTTGTTGATCTATTGTACGTCCCCCTTTGATATTCTACCAGTCGCCATACCCTTCCGGTACTGGTGCTCACTATCAGCCCCGTTCAGCCAGCGAGTTCGGCCCCTCTACTGGCAGTGGTACCTGTTACTTCTCCATCTACCAGAGGCATTGGAAACTACTTGGGCGGGAAACTGTTTTGCCTAATTTTGCTCAGAGGTCTCCTAAAGACATGAGGATCTTTTACCTACCGTAAAGCTACGACACGGGACCCACGGTTTAAAGTCCCTCCTGGAGGACTTGTTCCCTGAATTTTTCCGCCCTTAAAAATTCCGCGACCTCCGCCGGGTTTGAACCCGCGTACCTTGAGTCATGAGGTGGGAACGTTACCCCTACGGAGGCCGCTAAAATGACTAGCTTACTATACGAACAGTATATTTTTCCGAAACATCTGTGAACTTGTTCCTGTCTATATGACGTCAGACTACAGAGTTCCACATGCTGAAATCTACAGTCTAACGTCTTAACCCTAGATGACATGATCCCGCCAAACGTCGCGGTTGAGTGGGTAGCATTCCTGCATAATATTTGGAAGGTCTCAGGTTCAAATCTCATCCCGAATACCTGGTGTCCAGACAGACGTATCCTGTAGTTTTTATCAGTTTCTCGAGGTAGATGTTGGGACAGCACGTAAATCTTCCTTCTGCACCTATAATTTTTTCTAATTATCCCAGCATTCATCCCTCCATAATATGTTGAAATGGAAGCAAGCGAATAATAAACAAGCGAAATGGCGTTAATTAGTAATGAGACGAACAAATCAAGAAAACTTTTGTGCATGAGACATGTAGTACACATGGGAGGGACAAGAAAATGCGTAAAAATATTTGTTGACGAAAACAAGCCGTATTTTGGAGGCTAATATTAAAGTTGATCTAAAAAAATATTGCGTGATGTAGAAATTATTTATCTGATTCATAACATGGCCCAGTCGTGGGATGTTGTGATCACGGTAACTGAAATTCGGATTACCTAGATGGCGGAGAGTTTACTTGCCAGATAAGCGAGTATCAGCTGCTAATTCTTCATGCAGTTATAAAATTCTTGCCTCCATGTTATATCTATGCATGAAAATTTTATATGTGTAATTCCACAGCTACGCAATTCCACGAATTCTTGAGGTATTACTCGTATCTGGTTAATAACACGCAGAAGTTTCCGAAGCAATGTGTATTTCCTTCCTCAGTATTAATAATGTTTGTACTTTAGCAGCTATATATACGCGATCAGACAATAACGTTCGCGAACTCATCGCGGTAAAATTGCTACGTACCTCATTGCTGAATATCACTGTCTTCGCCTTCAAAGTACTCCCATTGGGAACCTATGCACCGATTCCATCGCCTAGTTCAACCTTCAAAACGATTTTGGAACTGGTTTTGTGGAATGACCTTCAGAACTGTTGTCGTATTAATCCTGATGTCATCAATGTCATCAAAATTCCTTCCTTTCAATATTTTCTTTATCTTCGGGAACACAAGAAAGTCACTGGGGACTAGATCCGGTGAATAGGAAGGGTGTTCCAGCACAGTTATTTGTTTACTAGCTAAAAACTCCCTCACAGACAGTGCCGCGTGAGCATGCGCATTGTCGTCATGCAGGATCCATGAGCTGTTGGAAAAATGTTCAGGTCGTTTCTGTCTAACTCTTCCACGCAGCCTTTTCAGTACTTCCAAATAGTAAACTTGGTATGCCAACGTATGAAATCATATTGAGGTTTCAGTCCACTTCTGCCACGGCAAGCACACCGTGGAGAGTTCGCGAACTTTATTGTCAGATCTCGTATATAAGTACAAAGGGAGGAGCAAAAAAGATGTCTCCCATTATCATAAGGAAGAAGTGAAAGTCCATTAGATTAACTAAGTTAACACAATGTCTCTCTAAACTGTAATATGTATGATATTTTTTCTACGCTTAAACCCATCTACTGGGGAACCACAAGGCAGTTCTTGTGCCCGCAAGGTCTCGGGAGAGACATCCAGTCCCGGTGGGTTTGAAGCGCCTTGGGCTTGGCCGCCTTGACTACTCTCGTCAGACAGCCTCCGGTGTGCATATACAATACACACTGCACATTGATGTCTATTCCCAGTCACTGGTGAATCTGTCTTCCTGATACAGTCGAATGCAGGATAACCGAGATGGAAAGGCCAGTATTCTGGGAGGTCATAGTATCCGGTATCCTAAATTTGTGCTTGGGCTTGTGTCCTATTCCAAACGGTTTCCGAGATAGAGCTATTTCACTGTAGGGTAGACTGTACACTGTACACGCGAGTAATAAGCCACTCACACGAGTTGCGAAGTGCATTGATGTTGAGGGTGGAATTTTCGAAAATACATTATACTAGGTAAATTGTACCAACTTTGTCACTTGAATGATAAATACCGGTATTAGAAGCAGTACATAATATGACGTGTTGCTCGTCTGTACAGTGTACTGTGCTGTGCTGTGCAGTTCGGAATAGGACACATGGACATATACACTTATTTTTGCTTAGAGTGACCGATAATGTGGCCTCCCAGAATATTCATCTTTCCTCCTGGGACACTCCGTGTAGTGTGCTACTTGTCCACATTCTAAGGTAAAGATAAAAATGTACGTTATTTGAGAGGAGTGTGCTGAGGAAAACATTTGGACTTAGCGTGGTGAAGTAACGGGAGGCTGGAAGAAACTGTATAATAATCGCCTTCATCATTCGCCTACTTCCCTGTTTTAAAAAATAAAAGGAGGCTTATGACATCACCCTGCTATCTGTGTGTCTGTGTTCTCCCCTATCGTTGTTAGACAATAGGTCGTTTGTGTGTGTCTCCCGCCCCCGTCCAAATTTTTTTCGTTTCCTCTTCCGTCCGCCGAGTTTTAAAGGAAAGTAGGCTATCAGCTTTTCCCAAACTTCTTGTTTTTCCTCTTCAGAAAATATTGTTGGATCGATCAAATCAAGAAAGACGAGATTGGCCGGGCATACAACGCGCATGCAAAGGTGAAGTAGATACGAGACTTTAGTTGGAACATCTGAAAAGACTACGTGAGAGAATCAACCATACACGTGACGGTAATATTAAAATGGAACTGCCCGATATTAGTTCTTTGAGTTCCGGTGAAATATATCTGATTTAGGACAGGGACAAATGTTTGAACATTGGCAATAAAATTTATGAAGCATAAAAGTTGCGAAATGGCTAGATAAACGACTATCAGATTCACAAGAAGAACTGTTCCATGTCGCTAATTAGATACTTATGAGGCTCTGCTACATGATTTCCTTAAAGAGGACTGCACTCTAACTAACTAACTAACTAACTAACTAGAGACTAGAGTCTCCAGGGGCAAGTATAAACATTAAGCAGAATTTAATCTTCACAGCTGTACGTCTTTTGTTATTTTACGAGCTGAAACTGCGGTTTTATATTGCATTCGCTCAATACGGAACAAGACATTAAGTGTAAACTTAAGACCACAGTCCATATAAATGTCACTATAAGGAGGTGAATTTCTCGCGTGCTGCATTAACTGGACTGGTTTAGTTATTCTTGAGTAGTAGTGTGGCCGTTAAAATACAAATGATTCATGTGATTCGAGACATGTGTTCGAGTTACGATTGCTAAGAAACGGCAGCTATATTCCCAGTACGGTGACTCTTTCCATGCAGGTAGATTTAAAGGGTTCTAACGATGGTGCATGACACTCGGAATTAACGGGGTTTTGTACGTTTTCCATCATTCGGTATTCTAGGAAACAATACAGAACAAAACAAACGCTCTCAATGTAGATAAAAACGTAATGTAACGTCCGCTCCGCACCAGTTGGAACGAGTGCTCAGGAACTCCGTAAGAGGAGCCACATATCTGTTCCAGTTTTAAATAGGAATAAAATATGACATTTCATTCTGAATTTCCCGGCTTAAGCTACAATATGAGAGAGAGAGAGCCAGCTTATGAACCTTCGGCTGTAAACCGATGGCTGCAGAGCTGCATATCTGCACATGCGCATTGCTACTGAGAAGTGAAATAAATGGATAAATATTTAAATGACTTACTTCACATTCTGGAATTATAACCCGAAGTTTAAACACCTCCAAAATGAAATTCTGAAAATGATCACTTTCATCTACGTAACTTATCTTTAAACCATTTAAACTCATTCGTCTGTCTCCTTGCCGATCACAGTGGCTGTGCGGTCTAGGGCATGCTCAAACACCGTGATCGTGGGTTCGAATCTCACTCGAGACATGGAAGTCTGCGTGCGTTTATTCTATTTGTGCTGTCCTGCGTGCAAGTAGTGGCCTTGCGAGGGGTTGATCCCCCGTCTGAGGAGTCCTACCGACTGCGTGTAGATGAAGAAACTGAAAAGGAGGTCAAAGTCCAATAAAGGGCGTAGATAACTGGATAGATAGATAGAGAGATAGGCAAGCAGGCAGAGAGTTGGAGAGATAGATAAATCTGTCTCTTTCGTGGTTACTTCAAGAAAGTTGTGTGCATTTTTCCTTTCAAACAGTTTAGCTAAATATGTAAGTTTTGAGGTTTTCACGGCTATGACTATGAAGAAAGTCGTCTTCTGGGATCTGGCGCCCTGTACAGCTGCTACAGCTATCTCTATTCGCACGCTACTCAACTACCCTGAAGATGGAGGCGATATGTTCCTCCGAAACGTCGGTTAAAACGAAGAATACACGGCGCCAGATCTCAGAAGACGACTTTCTTCAGTTTGGCTAAATGTTCACACGACAGAAATATCTTTGATTTCTGAAAATTAGATGAGAGCATAAACCATGAACTCTCTAGTTGTGGAATATAGTAAACTGCATATTTACTTTATTTCCTTCGGGTTCAACGTTTTCAGATTCTTACAGTGCGTTCTAAAATAGAAGACACACCGCTTCACACCCGCCGAATCAAGTGGCAAAAGGGAGGTAATGAAATATTTGAGAAGAAGCGGAAAAGAGACGAAGAGAACTGAGAGAATGAGCTAATGAAGAGTTCTGTGATTTACACTCTGCTCCGCGCTTTATTAGGGTCATTAAGTTAAAGAGGCTGAAATGTACTCTCAAGGACACGAAATCTTGATTGAGAAGTCTCTCGGAGAAGGAAGGGAAGGTAATACGACAAAAATTACAGGGAAGAATATGCAATGTCTGCTTCCAAAATGAAGAGGTTAGTAATAAGGGTACATCGGTGTTTATAGGGTTCCTCAACTGTCAGTGCACCACCCGTTCAGAATTGAGTAGAAAGCCTCAGGATTTATTATACGAACGTCTTCACTCTTCATGTTTCCACTCGTATTAGTATCCAGCCTGACATGTAAACGAGTGATGTGCCGAGGCCGAAGTTTAATGCCATCTCCCACGAATAAAATGCACAAATAGACAATCTTAAACCGNTCCGACATGTAAACGAGTGATGTGCCATCTCCCACGAATAAAATGCACAAATAGACAATCTTAAACCGTCACTATTATATAGCATTGTGACATGACGCCCGAAAGCCGGAATAGCGAAGTCAGAATAGAAATTATTGCTAGGCAACGATTCGGTAAAGACATTTCCGCGGCAAAGAATACGCAAGTAACAATCGAGTAACTTTTGTTGCTATGCAATGGTGCGGTGAACACACCTCAACAGCAGAGGCTGTGTTTTCTGAGGGTCCGTTTCGAGGAGTTATCTTGAAGAGATTTGGCTCCAAGGTGCACAAAAGTGTGTGAAATATACACTTGACGAAAGGCCATGGGTATTCATAAGAGACAAACCCATGTTTTCGTCATAGAGGATGTTAGATAAGGACCATTACCGCAAGAGTTCAGTTGGAAAAAATCTCTGGTTGTTGGTCTCAAGGGGCCTGACGCCAAAACAAAGTGATTGGCGGTAAACCGCCAGTCGTAAAGTAACTTGACTTTGATAAAGTGCAGTTAAGGGTTCAATTGTTGGGTGTTAACCAGGGGCAATGGAAGCTGAAGAATCTCAATTGTGAAGATGCGTTACCAGGAAACGTCTAGTGAAGACACGGCAGATGTATAGCCATTGTTGAGAGCTGTTGCCAAGTAAAGACTAATGGAAGCAGACAGACAATTCGCGTATAATGATTTGTAGTGTGGAAATCAGTAGTGTTATAATAATTTGTAGTTACGACCTGTAAGTGGTCAATATATATATATTCACAAATGCAAATCCCGTCTATAGTCGCTAATATACGTGACAGTAGACCGCACTCCACATAACCATATTAACATATGATCATTTCCCACGATACAGACGCGACTGTATGACACTGCTCGTTCTTTCGTGACGTATTACAGAATGTATATTCATGAAAACTGTTAAGATTCGACAGTTCGTTGCTATGGTAACCGGCACTGAGTGATTTCAGACCTCTCATGCAAACTGTGCTTTGCTTTTTATATATGTTGAGGGATTATACACATAACTGCTATAAGATCAGGTTCCCACCATGTTAAATGTGTCGTATATACCAGTCACCCGTATGAAACTGTTAATATAAAAGGAAATATTTTGATGTATTTATGACACATCTGTGGGACAAATCTGTCATTCACGTCAATATTCTCTCCTTACAGCCTCCTTCTTGCTGGTTTCTTGTTTGACTTTCTCTTCGATCCTGAAGATGGAGGCGACATGTTCTTCCGTAAAGTCGATTTACTCTCAACAGACTTAACGGCGTTATGTCCTAGTAAAGAGTTTTCTTCATAACCATCGCCGTGCGAACCTCAAATCTTACACATACTTCGTGCCTCTTCTCAGTCTCTCCCGCAGAATAATTGGATAATACATTAAAATAACCCATGACCGCGTCCTCATTCTTTTCTAAGAAATCAATGATTTCTTCCTCCCTTCCTATGTTACATAAAATATGTAGTTGAAGCAGCATTGTTATACAACCTAAGAATGAAAATGGTAAGAAATGTAAAACTGAACTGAATTTGGAATGGTACAGACTGCAGATATGCACCAAATTTAAACAAAATCCGGCAAGCATATCTAAGTGTATCTATGGCTCTATAGTCTTGCAGATATTGGTCGCTTTTTCAGTTTCTTAATCCACACACAGTTTTTTTATTGCTATTGGGGTGTGACTAAGTCCCTTGTACTGCGGCCACTTCTGGCCTATTGTACTAGCCCCAGATGATAGGTGAGGGTGGTTGTGGAGCAATTGGTGGAATGAAGATTGGCAAGGGAAACCGTAGTACTCGGAGAAAACCTGCCCCAGCGCCACTTTGTGCGCCACAAATCCCATTTGACCAGACCCGGGATCGAACCCTGGCCGCCGTGGTGGGAAGCCAGTGACTAACCGCTTGAGCTATGGCGCGGCCCTCCATACACAGTTGCTAGGACTCCTTGGACCGGGGATCAGCTCGCTGCAAGGCCGCTACCTGCACACATAACAACACGAACACAGAATAAAAGCACACAGACATCCTGGCTTGAGTGGGATTCGAACCCACGATCCTGGTGTTCGAGAGGACAGAGACAGCTCATGTCCGCGTGGCCACTGTGATCGACTGGTAAGCATACTGTGACGAAATGTTCAAAGCTTTAAAATATGGAACCAGAAGAACTCACGTAACGCGGTCAACAATAGAACTTAGCTTACTTAGTAACGAAGGTCTCAGTAATCATGACAACAGAAGGACCACTGAAGACGATTCCTAGGCAACGCATACAGAAACAGATTTTTGTTAGAACGGCTAGGTAAACATTGCCCTCACAGCAACGGAAAGGATGTTTCCATGACAACAGAGAAATCAACTGTTTGACTCGGTGTCCTCTATTCGGTACGCCAAGGGCTACCTCAAGAGGATTACTAGAGATTACTGGAGATGAGTATGTAGGGGGGCTCGAAACCAAGACAGACAGACTGACTGGCCTTCAGTTGCAATTTGACTTGGACTTGGACTTGGCGTATGTAGGAAACAGAATACGACAGAAGACAGAAGACAAACAGAAGTCAGAAGTGAAGTGCGGTGCAGTTACAGTAACCTTTAAGAGTGTTTTCATTGTTCGTAGTTACGAAGTGTTACAGTCACAGCAAGACTGTGTTACAGCTAATTGCAGTTCCGCTTCGTGAATATCCAATAAATTAATTCATCTAATCCGATATCCATTAACTACTTCTGTCGCGTTACCAGGACACGTGACATATACTACGACAAGGGGGGGGGAGGAAAAAACTCAGTGGTTTTAGTCCGCAAGTCCACTATACCGACCGAGCGACCGCCATTTGTCGGCGAAGCTAGTGCCAACTTTGGCGGAGAGGGGGTGTAAAGAATCCCCACGGCCGTTAATTTCGGTTTTCTAGACCATTGTTGTCCCAAGTATATAATCAATCGATATATGGTCTAAGCCTTTTTTGTACTATTTACACTTATTTTTCACAATTAAAAACGCAGCAGATGTGGCAGAGCTCCAAGTTGGCAGACACTCACGGAACTAAGCCATAACTGTTTGCTTCACAATGAACAGTACACAAGTTATTGCTCAATGTATGGCTATATGCGTCAAACTTTGGTCTCGGCGTCTGCTGCGATGTCGTCGGGAACTAAAGAGCCCAAAGGGAGAATAAACTCCTGTCAACTGTATCAGTCTCTATGGATGCTAAAGCTACATACTGTGGAGTATTTACTCCACGCTATAACTGCTGAGCCACAGAAACAGCCGTTGCTAAGTAATACACGCACGCAACAATAGGACAACGGGGTTATGCAATCCGTTTCTAGGCAACAGCACGGTAAACGTGTTCCAACACCCAACAGTATAGGAAGCTGTGTTTTCTGTGTTGTATGCGTCACGCAATAGTACAGAGCTGTGTTTTGTATGCTATCTGCGCAACGCAACAGTACAGTTCTGTCGCAGCTGAATAGTTGAAGTGTTGTATGAATGTATGAGGGGTAGGCCTCCTCGGCCCTTGCACCGCGACCTACAAGTTGAAGTGTTAACAGATATTGAAGACGTTATTTCGTGTGTAACAGTTACGGTAAACTTGTGAGCGTAACAATTACCTGTAGTCACTACTGGTGACCATCCAATAAATCCATTCATTCGTTCTAGAACCCACTATTGTCGTTACGCGGGCGCCTTACAAGTGACAGTACAAATGGTTCCGACACGTAAACACACGACACGGCAGCTCGTTATTAGTACAGTGGGCCCTCGAACTTCGAACGTGAAACCCGAAAAAAAAAATACTCGAGGAAAATCTGGTTCTGAACGCGAACACAAACGTCGAAAGTCGAACTAAGAATCACGTCATGTAGAGAAGTGGTGCCCCAATACCGCAGTTCAATGTTTAATGACAATGTAACGCAACGTTTCAGAAAAATAAAAAAAATATATACAAAAACAAATTACATTAGACAGGTTTATCTCCGAATAAAAATCAAGCGGTTAATGAGCCACAGCTCCCAGCTAGTGGATTCCAGATGAAAGAAGTGGAATTCACCTTCCAGTGAACAGTAATAACCCTCCTACTATTATTATTGAAGCTTAACATACCAAAATGATCTTTTGAAATAGCACTTAAACAGTAACACAAAGAGTGCGAACTGGCAGTGGCAGTTGTAACAGCACTAATAACAGTACTGACAGTGGTAATAGGACTCATATTGGCAATAGGGGGGAGAAAGATGCTGACAATAACCATAAACAAGAAGCATAACCTAGGACTAACGAGAACAAATTTGATAAACTTCTATTTGACTACTAGGTGTTGCATCGTTGGAAACAGTGGTCATCATAGAGAGGGAGTGTCCGGATAGTTCATTCTGCACAGCGACAAAGCTGCGGACTAAAGGCCGAGCTAAAGTTACACAACCAGCAATAAGAATACTGACGTATAACAACAGGCTACATACTAACGGTAGTAAAGACAGTGATATGACAATAATAATCATTAATAATAATATCGGAAAACAAAAAAAAGACCAGAATAACCTATTTTCAGTTGAAGAAAGCAGTCTTCTGGGATGTGGAACCGTGTGGATGTGGTGTTAACCGACGTTTCGGAGGAACGTATCGCCTCCATCTTCAGGTTAGAAGGAAAAATAAGAAAATCCGCAAGCGAAGAGACCGTGAGAACCGGTACAAGCAGACTGTTCCTCCGAAACGTCGGTTAACACCACATCTACATGGCGCCATCCCAGAAGATTGCTTTCTTCATAGTCACCACAGTGAACACCTCAAATCACGTATTTTCAGTTGTTTGCCGTCCAACATACAACAATATCAAGATTTAAAATTAAATCCCTTTTTTTTTTCTTAATTCGTTATTGCTCTACATGCTCCGGCCTACTCGACCGTCATGAGGTGCGTTGAATTTCGGGGAAACTGACGTGCCTTCCGGGCTACTGCGATCGGTGTTTTCGTTATTTATTGCCATTTTTAAACGAAGCCAGTGTACGTACTCAGAACTACTGGGTGTTTTGACTTTGTCCATCGTCCGGTATTCTATAAAGTAGGAAACATGACATTTCGTAAACTAGATCTATTTCCGTCCTCAGGTGAGAGGTGAAGACACCTACTCATTTGGGTCCCTTAGAAAGAGATCCCTTCCCCCATCACCTTAGGACGGAAATAGATCCAGTTTCCGAAACGTCGTGTTTTTTACTCTATACAATACCGCACGATGCAGAGAATCCAAAAACCCAGGAATTCTGAGTATTATACGCCATTGTCAGAACCTTTTAGCCTAAAAGTCAACATAGTTGTTCCTTTTGCGCCATTTATATTGTCTTCATGTCTCTTACCTATGAAGTGTGCAGTGTCATGTTACCACGATGGAAAGTAAACGGTTGGAAATAAATTATAACAAAAATCGCTAACAGGATGCATTAATGAGGAAAATAATTTAAATGCAAGCGAAATTTCTGAAAGCAGCAATGAGACTACACTGACACTATGACAGGATGCAAACTAGTGGCAGCAGAGACAGCGATGATGCTTTTCTCTCAATGGCTCTTCTAACCCATTTAGGGCCTTGGCCTCTTCTTCAGTTCCGTAATCATTTTTCACAGACGGTAGGACTCCTTGGACGAGTGATCAGCTCATCACAAGGCCGCTATCTAAGCGCAGGACAACACAAACACAGAATACACGTAAACAGATAACCATGCCTAAAGGGGGTTCGAACCCACGATCCCGGCTTCCGAGCGAGCGAAGACAGTGCATGCCTTAGACCGCTCGGCTACTGTGACCGGCAGTGTATAAGAATAATATATAAGAATTCAGTTCGTACCTCACAGGAAACAGATCCGAACCCACGATCCCAGCGTCCGAGCGAGCGAAGACAGTTCATGCCTTAGACCGCGCGGCCACTGCGATCGGCAGTAATATTGATAGCGGTCTCTATTTATAGACACAACATAACACAAGAACAAACGGGAAATGACAGTTGCGGAAGTAGCAGTGACAGTATTGACACGGTAATAGTAGGATCCATGGACAGAAATAATGATAATGTTCGCGAGGATCCATGGACAGAAATAATGATAATGTTCGCGAACAGAACAGTACCAACAAGAAAGTCTCTGTTCAGTCGCTGTGTCGGACAGTGAATTAGTTAGCCATTAAGCAGAGCGCAGCGCTGCTCCTGATGGAGTTTCCCCCCAGTACGCTCTTTATAACGGAATGTAATGATGTACGATTGGACATTAATCAACCTGTGGTCAAATAAAAGTCATCAATTTGTTTCATTCACATCACAGTTGGCACTACTGTGAAAGCAAGATAAAATTAGCAGCGGTCCTGGTTACCTTGATTAGCGTATGTGGACTCGTTAGCTCGGCGCTAGTAACCCTACCGCTGGACACTGTGTATCCTAACGGTACGAATACAAAGTGACAACAATGAAGAAAAATAAGGTAAACCGAAGTTGTGTTCAGTGCAGTGCAGACCCTACATATTTTAATACTCTCGTTGATCTTCTGATATTCATTTGTTATGTCTTTTATTTTTCCTTGGCACTACAGCCCCAGTGGGCCTAGGCCTACCTCCATGAACTTCTCCGTTCACTTCGGTTTTTCTAGATCTTACACATTCGGTACGACTCCTTGGGCGGGTGATCAGCTCGTCGCAAGGTCTCTACCTGTACACAGACACAGAAAAATGCACACACACAAAACTAAACATCCATGCCCTGAGTGGGATTCGAACCCACAATCCCGGTTTCCAAGCGTGCGAAGACAGTATATGTCTTAGACCGCTCGGCTAACGTGACCGGCCATTTGCTATATCTACGAGTAAAATATTGTAGCAGTATAAACGTAAAGCTAATCACGGCACTACACATGTCACGGCATACAGCCACGAATGGTATTTCAGTTTCATATACCAGATCGAAACATGTTACACATAAAAAGTATCAACAATGTAAAGCTACCCCTTTAACAGGCCGTGAAGGCCTTTCGACGTCGAGGTCCCCACTTTCTCTAGTTAATCGGTTCACAGAATTTGGTAAGGTTGTCAGCCTTATGCGCCGCCCGCCCTTTACCACCGAGACCGTTCCTGGTACTCGTTTCTGATAAGAGGTCGAGTCGACCCCAGGGCTATAGTGCGGCTGGAAGAATTAGGTCAATTGAAAAAAAATCAAAATGACCTCATCGGGAATCGAAGCCGCTACCTTCCGGCTCATAGTATAGTGCCCCAACCAACATCGCTACTGCGTGCTCCCCGTTATTGTTCAGATGGAGTGAAATATAAAAAAATCACTTCTATCCGCGAATGTTGCGAAAACACAGCGCAATGGAGAAACCGACCCCACAAAGAAGGTCTGAAACGACATGCAGTTAGCAGATAACCCGACGTTTCAGATGAACAGACCGCCTCTACCAACGGGATGGAAGAGTAAGCCGAGAAAGAAACCGGCATAATCAGGCGGCAGGCGGAATGAGACGCGTACAGGTGAACCAAACCCTGAGGAGACAGCCAGTGGCCGAGTCATCGCTGTCAGCAGGGGGAAGCGTGAAGCCAGAAGTGCAGGAAACTGTGTATATGCCTAGGGAAGGGGCCAGGGCGAGATATCAGAAGAAACAAGTAGCGGAAGGACCACGGAGGGCGGAGCAATATGGTACTGCAGCAAGAGCCAAGGGGCTAGATCACTTGAGGACACAAGTCAGAGGGAAGGTCTTCCCTCCCTCAGAAGGAGATGACAAGTGTCCATGACTTACTCGAACAGAACCCAGCCTCGCTGTTCATGCTGTTTGGATGGAGCCCAGTCTCAATGCCCCCCTAACGATACAGACCAATGTCTGGATTACGTGAAGTTGACGCTGGTGTTTTTGGAGTTCGATGCGGTGCCCCGAAATTATCTTAATTTTCGTCTTTGGCATCCTGTTGTGTATATATCTGTATGTACATTGGGACCGCTGACACAAAAATAATTTGGAGGTTACATTTCATCAAATAATTGATTGGGACACGTGTATCAATATCCGAATCGATTTATTAAGTAGTTGTCATGCTACATGTTTCGGCTGTAGGACCATCGCCAGGCGCGTATAAATACACGAATGCAACAACGTTCACTGCTGAACTGCGTGGTGCGATGTGCCCACTGCCACGTGTTGTAAAAATAGTTTTATGAAGTTTAGATCATCATCATCATCATCATTATCAGTAATCTGTCAGACGACAGGTCCACAGTCTCTTCCAAAACAATTCATCCACTTAATGCGATCTAGAGCTTAAGTTTAGATATCCTATAATTTTGTTTGTCTATATTATAATTCAAAATGTTGATAAAGAATGGAGTGTGCCAGGAGGAAATATCAATATTCTGGGTCACAATATAGCTCATTTTAAGTAAAAAGGTGTATATATACATGTGTCCTATCCCGAACGGTTTCCGAGATATAGCTATCTCACTCTACACTGTACACTGAACAGACGAGCAAAACATCATGTCCTCACACGAGTTGCGAAGTGCATTGATGTCGACGGTGTCATTTTCGAAAATGTGTTATACTGTACCAACTTTGTCACTTGAACAATAAATACCGGTATTAGAAACAGTACGTAATATCCCAAAAACCATTCGGAATGGGGCACATGTACACATACACTTGTTTTTGTTTAGAATGACCGACACAATGACCTCCCAGAATGTTGATGTTCCCTCCGTGGACACTCTGTGGGTGGTTATCCCTTTGTGTGAGTGGGAGGTGTGTGGGTGTACGCGCTGAGCGATGCGACGTTCACCTCTGTCTTTCTTGGGACGGTTTGTGTGTTTAGGACGTTGTGCAGTGAGCCTAGCGGTCGTGGTTTTATTGTATGCGCATGGCAGTTACGTCTGTGTTGCTACATGTTTGAAGTTTTCGTGCTATTTCAGTGTCATGCCGGTGAATTTGACGTAGTGGTTTCTGTTGTGTGGTGGTAATTGTTATGTTTTCAGGATTTCTCTTGTGGTGTGTCCTGATACCAACTTTGTCACTTCAACAATAAATACCGGCAACAGAACCAGTACGTAATATCGCCTTCTTCTAAAATATTTTGAAGCTGTACAGTGAAATATCTCTACCGCGGAAACCGTTCGGAATAGGGCATATGTACATATAAACTTTTTACTTAGAATGGCCGATACTATGACCTCCCAGAATATTGACCTTTCCTCCTGGGACGCTCTGTATATCGACCTTCCGGCGTTACTGTCCTAGAGCAACAACAAAACATGTGACGTGTTGTGCTAACACAACTCCACCAATGCCATTCTCAAATATTACACATTACTTACACATCATGTAAAGTTCACTGATACCGCAAAACATTTGGAGGAAGCAAATTCTCCTTACCGGAATTTCACAGGTTGGAAGGAACACAAGCTATCGCTTCTCGGCTTCTTACCTGCAAAGAGAAGAACAGTACTGATTATGATCAAGGTAAGATTACAAATACTGAAGAGTGCTAGGATGTACCTGGGTGTGCTACTGAGAAAAGAGTGTTGTACACCAATTTGTCCCGATGTTGTCTATGGTGTTGCTTAACACTGGTGTCGATCTAGCGGCCTGCCTCTCATGTACTTATATACTCGATCATGTTTGTATGCGCGGTGTCTTCAATCTTAGGTTGTCCTGGAACTTCCGCAAGGATGTTTAAGCTGTTCTTTGGCAGGAGGCCACCAGTCTTGCTGCTCTGCCGAATTGTGCCTTGCTCATGCAAATGGGGTGAGTTGTACCGGAGAAAATCTCGTGTAAGTTTTGGGAGTTCTGTGAATCTGCCGGATGAGAGAGTGGAGGCGTAACTCCACCATTTTTGACCTTGGCACTAGATAGTATGAGTGGTCAGCTTCACGCCACGGCAGCTTTACTCTTAGGGAAAGAGCCGCTTTGAAGGCTGTGGAGTAAGGGACAATCTCTTGAGTCTGCCTGGAATATAATTCCTGACGTTCAGCCAGCAGACCGCCGCCCGTCGCTATACAGATTGGCTGCCTTATCAGTACAGAGTCCTGGACCATGCGGGAGGAGTCAGCACACGGCTGTGGCTAGTTGCAGTGGACAGGTACTCGCTTGGAGTAACTAACACAGCTATTATGAACTACGTGGATGGGTTTAGTATGTCTGAATATCAGCTGATTCTTCAGAGGGCTTCTTTATATGTGTGTAAAGTGATACTGTCAATGAAGGAACACGAAACTAAAGGCATACTCAGATATTGACTACACAGAGAAGCGAAACGCATATTTATGTCAAAGAAGGACGTTATGAGAAATTTTACATTTTTAGACATACGTAGGCATATATAATTTCCCGTTCCCATTATCTCGCCTACAGAGGACCCATACAGCCTCTTGCCTAGTGGATACAGGGGGGGTCTTTCCACGAAAGTAACATAATCGGAGCGCGAATATGGTCGCTGATTTTCATGTACTGCTCAGCTCAAAGAGTGCGTGCACTTTTACCCCAACTCCAGATACGTTTTCATGACCTGGTTCTTGAGAACTGGGACTTTCGCATTATGACATGCACACTGAATGGTGTGGATACTGTTCTAATCGCAAGCTCTCTTGGGACCGCCATGTTAGTGATACTAAATGCTTTAATTCTGCGAAACTGTTATGCATAATTACTACAAATGATTCATTCCATTTCAAAACACTGTATTGGTCGCCTCGTGCTTTTTCGTTCACACAGACAACCAGTATCCTTAAACCGCCGACACCACCGCAGAATGCTCTGTTTACATGGCGGTTCTTTTCTGTGCTCTGCTCTGAATGCACGCTGCACTGCAATAACAGACGAACATCTCGCATATTCCAACACACGGAAACTCTTTTCCAGCTTCGTCGCCATTTTGTGAGACACTGCACTCATGCTGCCAACTGGTGTATCACCCTGAAAACATAATGAGTTTGCGGTTCTCATCATGTATCAATCATATTTGTATTTGTATTACTTTGGAAAAGATAGTGCTTTGAAATGGAATGAATAATTTGTAGTAACTCTATGTCGCAGAGCCAGCTCATTAATAACATCCAAAATGTGAATAGCACCTTCTGGGGAGTTCTGGAGTCATTATAATTCTCAAAATATCATATTATTTGCAATATATTGATAAATATTACTCTTAAAAGTTGAAATATGATTATTTAAGAAAGATATCGAGCTGAAAAAAAAGTGCTGTTTTTATATGCACACTAGGTCAGGTAGTGGAGCGCGATGCAATGTTTGCCAAGCTCTGGGGACACAATTATATGAAGCTTGCAAGCCCCTAATTTAGGGCCATATTGCAGACTTATCGCTAGTCCCTTTTCTGTGCTTTTCGTAAGTATAAGGACTCCACTCGCAGCAACACAAGGCGGTACACAACAGCAGAAGCAAAGAAACTGCATGTCAACAAGAAATCAGGAAACAGCGCCACACTCCACGCAAAAGCATACCAGTATATAATAGCAAATGAGAAAAAAACCAGCGAGCCTACCACAGAAGGTCTAAAAGTACAAACCACCAAAAATATAACACGAGGTCACTGAGAACCAAAAATTAAATATACCCCTTTTTCGCCCAAAACAGCACACGTGGGACCAGTTGCACGAACAACGCACGTTTATATAACAACGAACGCCAGTGCGAAGGACTTTTTTCCTAAATTATATCATCTGCAGTACATACGCACCACTCTCCCTATCCAATCCCAACCATAAAAATACATAGGATAAGTTTTAGGAGAATAACAATAATTTTAAAATAAATTCTATTTAGATAAATATTTCAATGTAATGAAATGTTGTAATTCTGCTTAAAAACTTGTACTTGGCAAAACTAATAGCAATGGATCCGCTAAGACACACAGTCCAGTTATTACGTAGATGTATTTTTTTTTCTTGGCACTAGAGCCCCAGTGGGCCTAGGCCTACCTCCATGAACTTCTCCGTTCACTTCGGTTTTTCTAGATCTTATACATTCCGTAGGACTCGTTGGGCGGGTGATCAGCTCGTCGCCAAGGCCTCTGCCTGTATACAAACACAGAAAAACGCACATACCCACACAAAACATCCATGCCCTGAGTGGGATTTGAACCCACGATCCCGGTTTCCAAGCGAGCGAAGACAGTACATGCCTTAGACCTCTCGGCTACCGTGACCGGCGTAGATGTATTTTACTGTTAGCGTAGTGGTTGAGGAGCTATGCTACAAGCCGGAATGTCGCGGGTTGAAGTCCCGATGAGGTCATTGGATTTTTTTCAGTTGAACTAATCCTTCCAGCCGTACTAGGCCCTGGGGTTTACTCAGCCTCTAACATAAATGAGTACCAGGAATTAATTAAATAATTTTCCTGGGGAGAAAAGCGCGGCCGGCGCGTAAGGCTGACAACCTTACTGCCGTCTTTGAGGCGATTGTCTAGATGATGTGGGACACTCAACGTCTCGCAACTCTATGGGCCTTCACGGCCTGGTATGGGGATAGCTTTACTTTTACTTTAAACGTCTGAGGACGGCATCTAACGAGAGAAACATGTAGAACAAAGGCAACATATCGTATCGTGAACACCCACTGCGAGAAACGCCTTGTGATGGACAAACTAATGAATACCGAATATTAATAAAATGTGAAACTGTTCGGGCGCCAGCAACACCCACATACATACGAGTACATAACGAGAGAAGGCATTTCAGAAACCACTTTTTCGGATATTGAAATCATTTATATAAGTAGAAACCTAGAGATCGGGTCATTGTTTTAACTTTCACTATCTTATATACAGAGTGTCCCAGGAGGAAAGTCAATATTCTGGGCGGTCAAAATATAGGTCATTATAAGCAAAAACTGTACATGTACAGTTCCAAAACTGTTGATAACAAATGGATATCACGTACTGCTTCTACAACAATCCGCATACACTGGATGACCTCAAGAGGAACATTACGATGGCGATTAATAGCATCAGTTTACAGATACTGCACAAATTGGCCTCAAACATGGTAAAAAAAGGTCGCGCATTGACTGTTATCTCAGTCATTTTCTTACCTCCGCGTCAACCTCTTCGTCATCAGAGAAACGTTTGCCATAAGGTGGAACCGCTTTCCACTCTAAAAATTTACCACCAAAAACAAGAGATATTTCTTTATGAATAACCTTTGCATTCCGTCCTTTTGCCCACAAAAAGCAGCACAACAGAAGGCTTCTCTTGGGTATAGTATCCACAAGCACCGTTGCCATATTGACTACTGAAACCGGCGTCAGAACATGTGCATGTGCTTCTGCTACCTAGACTTTCATAAAGCTGGACTGTGTTGCTACCTAGTGACAAACATGGAAAACCTGTTATGTCCATTACAGCTGTTTTACTTCCATTTGTGACCTATTTACTGGCTCTCCTTTGTAGACAGTCAAGACATGCACGTGAGAAAGAAATAAGTCCTCTTAAGATGTTTTGCTTTCTTTCTACATGTCCTCCCAAGAGACTCAAACTACCTTAACCTCTGGAGAAGAATGATAGACAAGAACCTGTTAAGTTTGTAACTCAGTAAGCAGAATAATTGGCACAAAAAGAACTGCAAACCCGGTTGCTGTCCTCTTCACTGCAAGAAAACAAGACAAGAGCGACAGAGAAGGTGGAAGAAGGAACCACTTAATTTCATGCACCTACAAAACCTCTGACAGGTTTATTAACATCCTTCATGGAGGAGGTGTGAAATGTACATAAAATTTTAATCGGTAAACCTGATGGATGGATGGATGCAATTTCAGGGGCGTAGCTGAGGGAATAATATGAAAGTAGAACTTAATGAGGCCCAACATGGTGTGAGGCCCTTGATTTCAACTGATTACAGTATGGTTCAGTGCAGAGATTTTGTGAACACAGTGATGAACATCTGGGTGGCATAAATGGCACGGAACTTTTTCATTTATATAAATGAATATCAGCTCATTTAAAAGGACTCAATTTCATGTACAACGGATTTTGCGTCCCTGTACGAAGTGAACCGAAGTGAGTTCTGGAAATAAATCCATCAAGTTGTTAACAACGTTGTTTTTCAAATTAAAACAATACACGGCTCGTCTCACTTCACGTAGCACCGCCGTTTTCGTCTTTCACTGACCACTCCTGATCAGCCAATGAGGTGAGGGTTGCACTGTGCAATATGCCAATGTAATCTGCATTCAGAGTCACGAGACGCGAGACCATTACTTTCATGTGTTCTTTGCATATTGCCGAACCACGGAAATGTTTCGATCACAGACGTAAGGTACACCCCCTAAAGATGATCTTGTATGGCCGATACATGTCGGGGTTTTAACAGCATGCAGAAATGTAAAGTTGTCCTTGTGCTTAATTAAGCACTATGCCACGAAGGTATTTGAAGGAGAGGAGGTATAGCTCCACTATTTTTGACCTAAGCCCTAGATGGAGGTGACTGGTCAGCTTTTCCGCTTTACCCTGGGGAAGGAGTCCCCTGTGACAATTGGATACGAAGCTGGACAGGCCTCAGAGCCTGTCTGGAGGCAGTGGAGAAAACAAAAATCTCGCACTGCCAGGAATCGAACCTGGGCCAGTCGTCCACTTCGTAGTGCATAACAACATGTTGTCAACATAAGGATATCTACTAGGTACACTTAAACGTAAATTCGCGTCTTATTCTGATAGGAAATGACCTTCTAGCCGTTGATTTATTCGCAATGCAGTGCATTATATAAATACGAGGAATTGATGTTGAAAGATTCCGAGACCTGTTTTAATATGTGATCCAATTGCGAAGAAAGAACTAGAAGGATTGATGCCTAGTTTTGAACCTGAGACCTCTTGTACACAAGGCAGGACAGATACAGTTTTATTCAGAATATATATGACATTGAAGAATAAACAGACATGCAAGGGATACGTGAAGTTCACAATTACAAGACGCCATTCAGATGACCTACCAAATTGGATTCCAAGTGACATTCATGTGGCGCAAACCGCCCTAAGGGGCGTTTCCCTGGGCCTTGTACGGAAGATGACCAACACGGTCGGTGTTTGCTGAAGTTTGGTCCGTACGCAAACCCTATATCGCGTAAGCCGCTTGACCAGTACTGACATCACCGAGATACACATCTGGCTGTCAATGTGAGGGTTTTGCTTTTGTTGCCAGGTATACATAGATATGTCAATAGCCTGCAGACTTGTGATTGATAAAACAGTAGTCTCTGACGTTAAGAATGGAACGTACAGACACATAGCACATAAAGTCATCCTGACAGAACTTCCTGACAAAGGTACGAGGGAGAGTCGGTAAATAGGTCACAAATGGAAGTAAAACAACTGTAATGGAGGTGATAGGTTTTCTGTGTGCATCACTAAGTAGCAGCATAATTAAGATTCATAACAGTCTAGCTAGCAGACGCGCATGCGCATTTGCAGAGGATAGTTTCAGTAGTCAAAATGGTGACCGCGCTTGTCAAGCGCATTACGGAAGAAGGACAGTTCTGTTTGTGTCCTGTGGGCAAAAGGACTCAATGCAAAGGATGTTCATAAAAAATATTTCCTGTTTATGGTGGGAAGTGTTTGTCGCGTACAGCAGTTTACATTCGGGTCGAGATACTTGGCAAACGTTTCGCTGATGACGAGGGAGTTGAAACGGAGGTGCGGAGTGGCTGAAACAACATTCAAAGGACTTCTATGCTGCGGGTTTCGACGCACTGGTAAAGCGATCGGACAAGTGTATCAACGTTGCTGGAGGATATGTCGAGAATTTTTTTCATATTCGAATATCACATATTTTAGGTTTTATATCCATTTATGACCTATTTACTGGCACTACTTCGTACTTTGTGTTTGAAACTATGTGAGAGCCGCGGTAGCTCAATCGGCACAATCACTGATTACGGACTGGACGGCTGAGGAATCAGGGTTCGATTCCGAGACGGGCCAACAGATATTTCTCTTCCCTACAGTACCAAGAGACCAGTCCCGAGAAAAACATGCTCTCCTACATAAAAGATACAGCGGATTTCTTCCACAGGACTAGAGAGGTCGAAGCATGAAGCTAACAACTTCCACTCAGCGCCTGAGAGATGTGATGTAAAGGCAACACTCTAGACTTGTATTCGAAAGGTGATGGGGTTCAAACCTCGGCCAGGACAGTGGCTATCCTGAATGAGGTAATTGGTGATTTTCCGCAGTCAGACGGGGTGTCATGCAAAGATAATACCTCGATCACGCCATAGCAGCTTCCTTCCAAATACTTTCCAATTCATCACTCGTCTATCCTTGCACAATTCAACGCTATACAGTGAGAACTGTCGAAATGACCGCGAAACAGAGAGAACAAGAAGCATTACGCTGCCTCGAGCGGACAGCTAAGGAAGCAGGACCGAATGGATCAGTAATTACATGAAACAAGGGTTGAATTTAGTACAAGACCATAAACTGAGGGTTATGCCGTACACTGCAATTGGTTCTCTGGGACTTTACGACTGAATGAACGATCATAATTAGGAATACAGATCTCCGAACCATGACACAGTTCGGGGTACTCACGGGCTTTGTAAGACGACAGCAATGGCATCTCATCCAAGTAAGTTACTTGGCGGCTACATTTAAGCATGAACACTTACATATCTGCAGCCTGGCAACCTTTCAAATATTCTGTCCTGAGAGTAAAAGACGTAAAGCTTCGGAGCTCAACGTTTAGGAATTACGATTTTTTATTATTATGACTAATGTTTCCATGCGAACAAACTATTTTTGAATAGGTCTACTTTCTGGGATAAAACACCACGTAGTCCGCTGAAAGTCAACCTACGTTTCGGTGGAACATGTTGCCTCCATCTTCAGGATCGAAGAATATGCCGGGAAAGAAACCAGCGTGAAAGCAGGCGATATGTTCCTCCGAAACGTCGGTTGACTTTCAATGTTATAACATGCTGCTTCCATCTTCAAGGTCGAAGAATAAGCCGGGAAAGAAACCAGCGTGAAAGCAGGCGACATGTTTTTCCGAAACGTCGGTTGATTTTCAATGAACTACAAGGCGTTATATCATCTGCGCTGTGAGAATTTCTAATTCTTTTTCGGAACTATTTTTATACATAAAGGCATAATCTAATTTAAACGCGTTCCGTTACCATGGCTACTATAATATAAAAGAATTTTAGTCGCTTGTGTTCGCAGTCCCACAGTCGTCAAGCCAAAATGGTTGCTACAGAACGTAAGAAGTTTACGTAATAGCTGTTGTCACGATCCCACTGTTGTGTCGTTACCATGGTTACATGAAGGTCACCCGTCACCATCCGACTGTGATGATCCAAATGCTCTCCTTATAGAGAAAGTGGTAGGGAAATAAGTTGACTTGGACTCGAATCCATGCATTTAGTAGAACAATTATTCGAAAATGGACATTATTCCCTTTACCAAATTTTCCTACGACGCGTTATTTAGGAGAAATTAGGTGGACAAAAATAGAGATTTAAAAAATTGACTTATTATTATTATTATTATTATTACGTGACGTTGACTGTATACGTAGCCGGTGTGCAGCGAACTATATGAAACTCAACGCTGACAAAACCAAAGTTATAACGTTCTCTAGAAAAACTAACTATTTGATATACGAATACAAACTTCTTCATTTCACTATAACTCGAACATATTCAGTCAAAGACTTGGGCGTATACCTTGATTCTAAACTTCATTTTCATGATCATGTTAATTTTGTATTTTCGCAGTATATTAAGATGCTAGGTATAATTCGCAGTATCACATTTAACTATTCAACCCTTGGATGCATGTTCATTTTATATTTTACTTTAGTTAGATCCAAGGTTGAATACGCTTCAGTAGTTTGGAATTCCATTACGTCAACTGATGCAAACAAACTAGAACGCATTCAGCAGAAATTTACGGCTCTCTGTTTTAAACGTTTTTTTCCTCAAGTAGGTTACTGTTACGATTTTGCTTTAGAACAATTGAAATTGCACACCTTGCATAAGAGGAGATATCACCTTGATGCGCTCTTCCTTATTCAAGTTTATCGTGGTTCTGTATTTTGCCCTTCTGCTTTGGAAATTGTCGGCCTTCGGGTCCCTGTTCTATATATCCGAGATTTTCATATGTTCAATGTCTGTTCTGTTAGTAAAAATTGCCCCTCTGCTAGATGCGCTTCTGCTGCTAATGTTGTCTGTAGAAACGTTGACGTCTTTGGACCAAAAACTCTGTTGATGAAACATATCTTATACTGAACTAATTTAGCTCTTACTGGTACCACTATTTTCATTAATTTCGTTATTATTATTATTATTATTATTATTAAATATTTGTTTCTATTGCACTTCTAAATAACACTTAGTTTTATGATAATGGAATTATTATTATTATTGTTATTATTATCATTTATTAGCTTGTTTGTTTACTTTTCTTCATAAATTGCCTGTAACTTTTTTGACTTATAATGTGTTTGTCTAATGTTTGTATAATTTACACGTAATTACTTTCATCTACAATGTGCTAAGTCTGTAATTGGCCTTGCGGCTGTTGACTTGGCACATAAATAATAAAGAATTGAACTGAATTGAATTGAATTGAATTATTAACTTATATGCCTGTATGTACGTGTATTATCTTTCTCGCCACAAAATGGCATACCATTGCAAATGTACTTATTTGATTTTCCTCGCTTGTTAAAGCTAACTTTAATTTTTCTTGCAATTATTATTAATTTTTGCCATTATATAGACTGTCATATATTGTATTTTTTTTTTAATTATTTTTGTGTATTTCTATGTGCTCCTGTTAACTTTGTTATTGGCCTCTGTGTTCAGTTGGCACGTAAATAAATATGAATTGAATTGAATTGTTATTAGTATTATGTTTTTTTTCTGAAGGCCACAACGGTAGAATTTTGGAATTGCATACTCACAGATTTTGATTTGGAAGTACACGGAAAAGGCTGTAGAAAGAAGTGTTGTAACTTAGTGTAGTCATCACAACATTGCCCAGCAAGTACAGTATTGCGGACATGCAGCGTAACCAGGAACGACAACTAGGAAAGTGCAGAATGTTGTTTCAGTGGAGACCATACGATAAATACCTCGGGGTCGGTGGACACGGGAGCCATTATGATAAACTTTGAGAGCAGTTGGCACGAGAGATTATGTCTTGTAGCCCTCGGACAATTACTTAATACGTCGCCGGAAGACCAGGCCAGCCGAGAACCATGGATCTTCGCGAACTTCTCTTCCGCACCGTCGTCTTCTTTACCATTTCAAATAATTGGTACCATGAACTGCGGCTAAGGGAGTGAAGTGCAGTGTTAGCCCAACCATCCCCTGGGCTATGATAACGTAGTGAAAATTTGCAAACCATGTATCCGTAAGTATATAATAAAAATTATATTGTATTTACCCTTTTCGTGGCCGCGCCATAGCTCAAGCGGATAGTCGCTGGCTTTCCACTGTGGCGGCCCAGGTTCGATCCCAGGCCTCGTCAAGTGGGATTTGTGGTGGACAAAGTGGCGCTGGGGCAGGTTTCCTTCGAGCACTTCGGTTTCCCCTGCCAATCTTCATTCCACCAATTGCTCCAGAATCACCCTCACCTATCATCTGGTCACATGGGGCTGGTACAATAAGCCAGAAGTGGTCGCAGTACAAGGGACATAGTCCCACCCCACTAGCAATAAAAAAATAATACCCTTTTCATAATCAACTTTATCCATCCTCCACTTCCGAAGGAAATTCCCAGTAGTTACGGCAGAGTAGCGGCAACTACCGAAACTTTATAAATGAACGTCTATCCCCATTAACCTCCTCAACCAAAGGCTTGAAAATTGTTACTAGAATTTATCATTATTAGTATTATTAATATGATCAGTCACTATGTAATTAATTTATTGGCAACAATTCACAGATTTAGGAGGGAGAGTAACAACACAAAATTTGATTCATGAGGAAATTAAGAGCAGACTGTATTCGAGTAATGCTTGCTGCCATTCAGTTCACAACCTACTGTCTAAAAACGTAAAGTTTACCATATATGAAATTATCAGCTTGACTACAGTTTTGTATGGACGTAAGCTTGGTCTCTGATATGAAGAGAAATGCATAGTCCGAGAGTGTTTCAGAACAGGATACTGGAGGGATCAAATGATATGAGGTTGGAGAAAACTGCACAATGAGGAGGTTCACAATTTGTACTCTTCACCAACTGTAATTAGAATGATCAAATCATGGAAGATGGGATGGGCAAGATACGTAGCAAGAATGGGTACGAAGAGCAATGCAAAAGGAATTCTGAGGGAAGGGAAATCCAGAAGAAGAAAGATAAATAGGAAGACCTAAATGTAGGTGACAGAATAGTATTAAAATGCGTCTTAGAGTAATAGTATGAGACTGTATGAACTTGATTCATCTGGCTTAGGACAGGGACCAGTGGCGTGCTCTTGTGAACACGGAAATGAATCTTCGGATTTCAGTAAATGTTGGGAAATTCTCGAGCAGCCGCACAACTGGCGGCTTCTCAAGAAGGACTCAGCTCCAACGCGTCAGTTAAATGCGGAGTGACATCTATAGAATTCCTACGAAGCGAAAAGATTAGATCAATGTACACGTTCAGTTTCAACTAAGCGGTACGCAGAGACTTTGCGTTTTTCTGAGCTGCTGTCGTGGCAATCTGTTGGATGCACGACGCCAGAAATGCGTCTCAAATCCCCCAGTGACTTCGCACGACGAGCCCGCCCACTCTCGCTTTACGCGAACTCTCTTACAAATGCAGCCTGGTTCCCTTAACTTGCCCGTGGCGAGTAGGCGACAGTATTCCTGCAGTACCACCAGGAGCAGCTGAAAAACATTTGCAGAGACTGAGTCACGATAGCTCTTTCCTCGTCCAGGTTTCGAATCACGTATTTCCAATGGCGGAGTGCGAGTACTTCACTGTCGGAGTTTGCACCGTGTATGTAAAATTAAAAATGTCGTCCTTGTGCTTAACTAATTAAGCACTGTGCCATAGTAGAGCCGCATGGGGAATGGATGTATAAATGTGATTCTAAATTACTGTTGGGGTTTCCGTGGCCTATAATTTTCAAACAGAAATGAAAATGCTTATGGAATATGAAAATGTTACAAAAATATTTTATCTTGCGAAGCTGTACTCGCCGCATTGTTGTCTGCCATAAAATATGACGTCACAATTCAAAATGGCGACTGTTCAAGAGAAAGCAATGTGCCTACTTTGGTTTTCCGAAACAAAGTCTCTTATTAAAAGAAGAACTGCATGTGGAAAAGTTCCACCTTCAGATAATGCTATCTCACGTTGGTTATGTAATTTCATGAGACTGACAGTGTTCTGCACCGAGAAGGAGCTGAAAAATCGAGCACTTCGCAGAAGATGTTTGATCGATTCTAAGAAGCGTTTTCTCGAAGCCCACAAAAATCAAGTAGACGAGCTTCTTTAAAGTTAGCTATAACACAAACTGCCGATTCGATGGTTGTTCTTTCTACAAGACAATAAAACTTCCTGAGTTACACTTCCATATTCCATAAGCAGTTTTATTTATTATTTGCGGTTTGAATATTACAGGCCAAGGACTCCCTGACAAGAGTTTAGAATTACCCTGTAAATCCATGTATTCTTGAACTCGGCATTAGTCAGAGGTCAGCGGTAATGGCCAGGCTGCTTTACCCTGGAGAAACAGCTCCCAGTACCCATTTGGTAGGAGGCCGGGTGTGCCTCAGAACCGATCTCGACTCTGTGGAGTACGGTACCTCCTCTCAGGTTTCATCACAGCCGGTAAGTTTATGACACTGGGTTACCACTTTTATCTCTCTTTAAACTCGTGATCTCTGCTTGCCTCTGAGTCACAGAGGATGAAAATAGGCGGATTCATTTCTATGAAATTCTTAACTAATTGTACACAAGACAGCAAACTGACTAAAAGATTGTAGTATCTGATTGTCAATAAAGGAGATTAAATAAAAAGAAATTATATGAAAGAAGGTTCATGCGTTACATACAAAAGCGAATACCCTTTCTTTCCCTAATCCTAGTGTCTGTAAGCAGCGGAATCTGTAACCCGCTCCTCTGGTACGGTAGCAAGTTTCTAATCCAGACGTTTAAGGAATATTAGCTGATGCAAATGCTGGACTAAAGCAGGTTGTGAGATGATTACCTATTATAATTCTTTTTTCCAGGCAATTTGTGTACTCTATAAAACTTCTATATATAACACAGTCCGTCAATAGTGCAACAAATTGTTCCTTATTCTTCTACTTACACTTTTTAACACAACACGTTTTGGCCCTAGATGGCCATCTTCAGGTGTCTTAATGTATTATCACATATAATATGTTAATATACATTATTATACAATATACATATACAAATATTATAATTATATAATACATATTTTATATATTATATATTATAATTACATATATTAAGACACTTGAAGATGGCCATCTAGGGCCAAAACATGTTGACGGACTGTGTTATGCATAGACATTTTAGTATAGCTTGCAACAGGATGCTTAAATACAGAACTGGATACTCTAATTCACAGGATGGAATTTGAATACGCGCACTTGAGAGGACAGATAAGTAACATACACGTGATTTTCCTTTCAAGTTCTCATGATCTCCAAAAGTGTTGCTCGTGTCTTCTATTCTTCCTTGCTGTTTTAGTTGGTTATTTAACAACGCCGTCACTGTCCAAGTCATGTAACGCCGGATGATAGGACGATTAACTGACTACTATGGATCTGGAAGGAAGCAGGCGTTTCCAAGTGGAGCTACTATCTCAGAAATTGCCTGGAGAGACTGAGGAAAACGAAGGAATAAAGTCCTAGAGCGTTATCAACAAAACAACCTGTTCGGCTATTCGGCTCTTGTGCGTGTTTATATATTGTGACATCTAGACCCACTGCCAAGTAACAGCTGTGCAAACAGATGGTAGTACAATAGTCGTTGCTGGAGAACAGCTCTGTTTCATCGGCAACGAGAGAAAACACGCAATAATGGTAGAGACTTTTCTGTGTGGTCCGTGCCGGGTCTATTTAACAATGATTCAGTGCTCGTGTCCATCTTCTCGTTGAAGAAAGTGTTACAAGGACTACGACCGCAAGGGTTCACTCAAAAAACAAATTTCTGATTGTGAGTCTCGAGGGGCTTGACATGAGACAAACTGGTGGGCGGTGAACCGTCAGTTGGACAGTAACTTTGAGTTGATAGTTTCTTTGCGGGATATTCGACGGACAGAAACGAGGTGAGCATAGAAGCTGAAGAATCGCCATTGTTAAGTTCCGTCACCAGCAAACGACCAGTGAAAATAGACTGAGAAGACTTAGCGTATATTGTAGTGATTTGTAAAGTGGGGGGATTAGCGATAGCGTTATGATTACTTGCGAGTCGTCTGTACAAGTGGTCAATAAATTGAGCCACCATTCCAAACCCCGTCTATAGGCATACATGGAAGTGACCGTGGCCTAATTGGACATACTGTCCTTTATTTATCTGCACAGAATGAAGAAACCGAAAGAAAATCTTGGTCAGGAAAATCAGTGAACTGTATAGATATTCGAACCCAGTATCTCCCGTTTGCATGTCTTAAGCATTACCGGCTTCAGCCAGCTCGTTTGGTCATGTTTGCATATAAACATACAAGTCGCGTGCCAAAAATATATATTCTTATCGAAAGGCGCACCAGAGAACTTACAACATGCTAATAATATCTTACTGTTCCCTGATTGGTAGAATTTGTTGTGGACCTGCGCAGAATCGCAGCACACCACTCCCTTCTTGAAGAATCTTTAAGCCTTATACATGCCAAATGGGAGAGGAGTTTAGAACGACTTACGGTCTGATTTTCCTGAAGAGAACAATTTAAATACAAGATGAGTAGTGACAGAGAGGGCATGATATGTCACGGGCTTGACTGGTTCGCAATCTGTGCAATATAGATTGCAAGATAATTTTCTTGAGAGGATTCTCTACCTCTCTCCCTGCTAACTGTTGGAAATAAAAATCCTAGATAAATTACTGCTCCTTTCTTACTCCAAGAATTAGTCATTAGCTTGTTTCCGCTTCATTTATGACTCCATGCTCAGCATACTTTCATTCAGTATCTCTTATTTCCTTCTATTTTTTTTCTTTCAGTGTAAAAATTCACAGTTCTCTCCATACATCTTGGTTTCATATTCTGCAAATTTAAACTAAACTTTCAGAGATCTTAGAAATTACATCCAGCTACCTACAGACCCGTCCGTTCTTTAATCCTCGCGTTTGCAGATTCACTGTCCCTCATCAGCACGTCGTAAATTAGTAAATTGTCAACACTGTTCTAGTCTTTTTCTTTTCTCGTACTCTTCCTGCAATAGTTCCATACATTGTGTTTCAGCATCCTGTTCCACTGTGGTATCATCTTTAGGTCGTAAGTATTCCATCTATAACGCAACAAAGTAGATATTTTATAAAAGACATTAAAATATATTTAATAAACTAAAAGCGTTTGTTAAATATTTTAAATGTGATTAGCTATATACATTCATTTCTTGTTTACATTTAAAATATTTAACAAACACTTCTAGTATGTTAAATATATTTTAGTGTCCTTCGAGGGTGATTTTGTTGCATTATAGATGGAATAATTACGATCTAAAAAAGTTCCATATATGTTTTCATTCCTGTCAATTTTTATGTTAGTGCCCTAAATTATTGAAATTGCTGTAAATCTTGGTCGCGAACAGGGTGTAATGTGGTTAACTTATTGTTATGTACAATTCGATGTAGGAACATCAGTGTCGTGTTATGAACTGAAGACACAGAAATAAATGTCTGTAATAGGAGGAAAAGTTTTCTTCCATCAGTGATGAGATAATTCGGCAGCCCTTGCGTACTAAAGCATTTGTGCCCCTAATCAGCCTGAAGAACAGAAGAAAATTCACGATAATTCTGAAAAAGAACCACAATCCTGCCTCGAAATTCCAATGTGGGAATTCAGAATCACACAGTGACTTGTGCCCTACATAGTGACAGAAATTGCGAACCCGATGTCTGTCTGGATATCCTCCCCGTGTAAACGACTGGTCTGAGCAAGGAAACGTCATATCTGACAACTGCAGGGAAATGAAACCGTGAAACCTTTGTTATATCTGTTTTAGGGGCATTCATTTCAAATTCACAAACACAGGAAAACGAGAGTACATAATTTCAGTTTATCTAATAAGTGATATTGGTAGCACTGAAAAATATAACGCTTAGACCTAAATTATAATTACACATATGTATGCGTGTAACTACTGTCTGATTCACATATAAACTGATTCTGAAATAATTTGGAGCAGAAAACGTAAAAAAGATACTTTGTGAAAATCGCTGACGTTTCAAAATTTTAGTCTTCCCCTTAGCTATTAGCAGTCTCACACGCAACTTGCTTTTCAAAATTTTAGAAATTTTAAACGTTAAAACCTCGTCTACATCTCTGGTGTATGCATACTACATGTTTCGACCAGCATCGGCCATTTTCAGTTGTCTCTAAAATTGCTGCTGAAACTGGCCTGTTTCCGTCTGTTAAGTTCAATATTTGGGACATACTTTCGTCTATGCGCCCATGTGTCCTGTGGTGATGGATAGTTCCTCTTATTGTGTTGTGCGTAGCTGTTATATTCGAGTGGTGCAGCCTTCACAACGCCACAAGATGGAGCTGAAACCGCTTCGCGTATGGCTCACATTACTTCCGACGCAATGATAACGGCGAAACCACATGGCACAGGAATATAATTCGTGTACGGTTTCTGCGGTGGCAAAGCTAGGGCTGCGGCATGGGAATACCAGCGACGGTCGGTACTAATATCGGAAGTTTGCAACGGAATATTCTGGAATGAGTCAAACACGCGAGTACACTCCACCGGTAAACGCCAGCAGCGGCAGGTGCAATGTGCCGAGTGATGAATAAGTGTTCAATGCTGTACATGGTAATTCATTAAGTAGCACATGATGAATTCGAAAAGATTTGGAAGTAAAGTGAGCACGACCCAATCATGGCACTACCACGGCGTTTGCTAACACGAAGTAAGGAAAACCAAGACTCGCGTGCTGAAATACGACATAAGGATGACAAATCCCGAACAGTTTTAACATTTTTAATATTTAAAATTTAGCAATATATATGACGAATATATATTTCAGTTATTTTAGTATAAAGACAACAGGGCATGCAATGCAGTAGTTCGACGTACATCTAAGAGCACCTGAAGATGGCACTTTAGTGCCGAAACATGTAGTGCAAGAGAGAAAAGTATGGTGAATAAATGTATGCACTCTAAGACGGTCAGAATAAATCATGGGCATAAATCAGTGCAACAGGACGCTAAAATATAACATTGAAAACCAGGAACCTGATTCAGTACAGTCTACAAGTATGTTGCTATTGATATATTAACAATCATCTCCCAAACACAAGTCTTGAGCGTTACCGCTAAGAAAATCTGATTTATCTTGTAGAGAAGCGGACATATTCATAACTAGGAGCCCTTGTGCCTCACCATTATATATGTGTCGAGTTGTACAGAGTACGAGTATGTTGCAAGTAGTGAATGAGATGGGGTTGCACATTAATGACCAGACTGTACGCAAGACAATAAACCTTTCAAAAGCTTGGGCTGGCTGCTTGTCACCACGATCCGATAATTGTGTCTACCTTACCAACGTGAATACTCAGACAAACGACGCTGTGTTGGCGTTGGGAGCCGCCATCTTGTGAGCAAATCCGTAAATTCATGCGCTGCTGAGCGAGAAGAAGGGAATTGAAATCGGAGTTAATCTTGCGCCCTAAATTAATTTCGTTCAAAGCAATCAAGTTTACTGCTAATATCTGTCCCTGGAAACCGTCTCAGTCAGGACAGAGAACACAGGCATACCGGTTCTGTAGTGTCTCTGGGCAGAGTTCTGCCTTGTGCTCATGACTTCCGTAAAGATACTGGACTTATGGGAGCAGCGTGCGGTCCACAGAAAGCTCCTGAGACAGTTCATAATCACAACACAGGAGCATCATTTCATTCTGAACAATCGCCAATATTTTCTTTCATCCAAACTTCTTTTTAATTGTGAATACACATTTTGGCTGTGTCTTACTCTCTGTGTATGTGAGACATGTTCTTTGTGAATGTGCGTTCATCTAATTATTTACATAAAACTGCACACCAACAGTGTTGCGCTGCGCATACAATTCCTAACTTATTTTATTATAATGACCTGTTTTTTTTTCAGCCGAATCGGTCATTTCTTCAGAATCAGACACAAAATACCTTAACAAAATTTAGCTTTTTCTGCGCTGTAATGAACGACACGCTATTTCAATCAGAACTCTCCCCCCGACGAACAGTGATCTGTCCATTGCTGCGCTTACAGCTTTTCCAGTTTGTAGCTTTACTCTGCCTACGAAACGCTTCATTCAAGATTGGTCTCCTTGGTGTCTGAAGCAATTTAATTTGAAACCGAACTGATGTTAATGATGTTAGAATAATAAACTCTATATCAGTATTCATAATGGTACTATTGTGTAAAAATTAAGATGTTTTGTATAAAGTGTTATAGTTAAAATAAACTCATATGCTGACGAGAAGCTGCACTTAAAACATTATCACGTGATCGAGTGACTATAGACGGTGTTTGAATTGGTAGCAGGATTTGCTGAACTCTCACAACTCGTAGCTACAAGTAACGACAACGACGCACAAATCACTAAAACCAACACTAGTCTTCTCAGCTTGTTACAGGCCTCCATTAGTCGTTGCCTGTTTACAGTATTCTAAGAAGGGCTATTCCTCAAGTCCGGTAGGACGTTCATTCTTAACCGCCGCCTCAAGAACTGACTGGCTTGTCCCGTTGGTACTAGTTATGTAGCCTCGGTACGGACTCAACAGAAAAGACAGCTTCCCGCAAATCCTCTATTGTTGCATGGCGTCAGTGTCGTCGTGGATCCAAGGAGAACACAATCCCCAGCTCTACTCGCACTGGCTACGTTTCGTGGCGTGACGTATACCATTGCTGCGTCATCATTTGTTTTGCTATTACTTAGTAACGGACGTCTCTTCTGGTTAAACTATTCTAGCTCTTCGGGGACATGCCACAGTTTTCGTAGAAATCTGTTTGTCAGTTCGATGAAACAACAGGCAGTTTATGTGAATTTTACTTCCTAACATTTTCATTTTCCATCTGCAATGCAACTTATTACTGTCCCCTTCCCTTTGTCACAACATGTTTCGGCCGTAGACGGCCATCATCAGGTGTCTCTAATTCGCTAAAACAGTTGCAATGTATAGTATGTCTAACTTCTCATGTCACATGTGAATGATATATCTCTTAAAATAAATGTACTTTAATTGAAGTTAATAAGAACTCGTTAAAATTTCAATATTTTGCTTGAGGGCGTCGTCCATTTAACCAAACGACACTGTTTCAGGCCTCCATGTTCGAATTTACTTGTGTAGCGGCATGGGTGTTTATGTGCTACTGTGTTGTTCTCAAGTATGTTGCGGTAGTTTTAATCGTTTCTTGCATCCTGTTGTGTGTTTAATTAATAGTAGTGAATTTGCCGACTATACAACACGTTTTTTATTATCACTCATTAACTAATTAAGCACTACGCCATCAATGCGTATGGGGAGTGAATGTATAGATCCACATTTTCTTGACATCGCCACTAGCCGGAGGTGAGTGGTCAGCTTCACGCCCCGACCGCTTTACCCCCGGGGAAAGAGCCCACGGTACCCATTGGATAGGAGCTTGGGTGGACCCCAGAGCAGGTCTGGACTACGTGGAGAAGAGAAAATTCGTGACCCTACCGGGACTCCAACTCCGACCTCTCTGCCGTCCAGCCCGTAGCCAGTAGCTATACCGACTGCACTACCTCGGCGCCCTGCTTGTGTAGTAGTGCTGTTTATCGTTCTCTGTATGTTAACCTTATGAATGTTCGGCGTGATGTATAAGTAACTGGGGCTGTGTGCGCTGCTATCTTGTGTCAAGCTGTGCAATGTCTCGAATATGGAGTTATGTGTGTCGTTCATATGTAGGTTGTCTTCGCTGATTTTATAAATGTGATTCATTTTCAAATCTAAATTATACCTAAAGCATTGTTTAGTTCCAAAATATGTCGTTGGAGGGAACTGGACCCCACTCTATCCACCTGCGCACGTTGCATGATATCCACGATCTCCACTGACCGCTCTTAACCCTACAGCAGGTCGCTTATGTTACTTCCCGAGCTTCCTCCGGCTGACGTCACTCAACCCTTCTCTGTGATATATCGTCATGTAATCTGTTACAGAAAACAACTTGACATGAAATATCGTCAAATGAATTGGATTCTCAACAGAAAATCAGAGCTCTCTATGATTAACAAAATACTACTATACAAAGCTATATTGAAACCTATTTAGTCCTATGGTCTTCAACTCTGGGGATGTGCAAAGCCGTCGACAGTCAATCTCATCCAGAGATTCCAATCAAAAACACTAAGTTTAATTGCAGACGCGCCATGGCATGTGAGCAACCTTACACTCCATAACGCCCTAAAGATACCTTTCGTCAAAAATGAAATACTAAGAATGGCTGAAAGGTACAAAAAACAAACTGCAAACCATGGCAACGAATTAATAGAAGAGCTATACACCAACGGTTCAGTGACAAGAAGACTGAACAGAACATGGCCCCAAGACACCATCAATCAATGAAATGGAACTACATGTAGGAGAAACATCATTGGATGTTTCCCTTGCAAGCTAACCACCTACAACACATTTACTTAATACTCTGTAATGATGTACTGGATTGTAAAGAAGTATAAAAATAATAAAAAAATCTGTTGTAAGAGCAATTACCTTGACTCCATATGTCTTCAGTGCAGAACGAACTTTTACTTCATAAAGAGCAAACTGAGCAGTGCTGTTAACTTCCTGATGATAATAATAATTCAGAATGTCCCTTACGGTGATCGATGCTGAATCTAGTGTGCAAAGTACTCTAAGGGCTGGAACCCCGGGGGTGCTCGTAGATGTGGTCGTCCCAAGAAAACTTGGAGGAAGAAGCCAGTGAACGAGGTAAAACATGGAACCAAGTAAAAAGACTGGCAGCCAACGGGACCAGATGGAGGAGTTTGACGGATGTCGTAGGCTCCAGGAATTGAATGATGATGAATGAAAGTATTTTGCTCATCACATTATACTAGCTGCAGAAAACATTTGAATCTGCTCTATAACGTCGCATGAGTAAAGACGAACTAGCTAGAGGCTAGTATTCCGTCACAGATCTAATATGTGTGGAGTGGTACGCGTGATGAAAATAAGAGGTTTTAGTTGGAATGATCGGATTTATTAGCACTTTGGTTACAGTCTCTCTTAATTACAATTAATACATCGCTATCGCTGATTTACACACTTTCCACTTCACCCTTGCACAGGCACTAGGATTCTCCGTCTTCATTAGTCGTCTCCTGGCAACGGATCTCAACACAGAAAATTTAACTTCAAATCACTATGAAGTCTTCTTGTTATTTCGTCTTCAATCACTTTGTATCCCTCTGTCCTAATCTGTACTCAGCTATTCTACACAGTCCATTAAGGACATTCTCCGTTCTCGTCCTTGTATTCTCAACTGCTGAACACTCCAGGACTGTCTTTAGCTACAAGCTGACTCGTGTTATATAGCTGTGGCACGGATAACGCAGAAAACACAGTTCTACTATTGCGTAGCGCAGACCACACAGAAAACAAGTCACATGATAGCTATCTAGCCAGTTCATTGGTGTGGCAAGTGTTGCCTAGCAACGAGCTATAAACTTCGTCCTATTGCTACGTGAGCGTATCGCGGGGTGTTTATCGAGCCGTTGCCTGGCAATGCGTTGACATGCCACAATACTGTCCCGTAGTATATTGTCTGAGTTTTCGATTGATATTGGATTTGTTGACCACTTTAACATACAACTCGTAATTACATTTAATTATAGTGCCATCGCTAATTTCCACACCTCTCAAATCACCAGAGCACATGCTAAGTCTTTTATAGCCTGCAGTTTCTTTACTAGTAGGTGCCTTGTAACGGCTTCTGACAATGGCTATTCCTCTCCTTCCGTGCTCAAGTCTTCTCCGAATGGCGGCTCCCTTGCAGCTGAGCACTCCTGCAATTGACTCTTTCTTTCAAACTGCCGTACATAACCGACTTGATCGCCCCATTCTTCTGCTTTATAACATAACCCTTTTGCAAGGACCAAGTATAAAACAGTTTCCAACAGTATCTCTATTAGTGCATGTGTATCCGCTGCAGCGGGAAAATGTTTAACGAGCCGTTTCCTAGAAGCGGATCAACACGCTACAATGTGTTCATTTTCGCTCATGCAACTTGCTAGAAGCTAGAAGAATAGTAGTTGCACTCACATGACAATTCGATTGGTCGATGAGCTGTTTCAATGACAAATCATCGATCAGCATTAATTCAGTCTTATGTGGAGTATAGTGTAGACTGGAGCCACATCAACCGCCTTTAAATTCACGTCAGATCTCTTGATTTATAGCAGAAATCCTCAATTTAATCGAAATCCTTTAGTAATTTCCGACAGGAAACATGGATGTCCACTTAAATGCATTCAGAAGCTACTCATTTACGCTTATTATAATACAGAAAATAAAATCACAAAGATTTACAGAACCCTGAAAGAAAAAACGCCGTTTATCTTTCACGGTCTTGTGAACATCTGCGCTATGGGACCCAAACGAGAGTCAGCAAAGACAAAACCGAACTATCACAAACTAAATGGAACTTGTCTCGCCGGAGGGCACAAGCAGGCATAAGCAACTTTGCGAATTACACCCGAGTTCTACAGACGCCAGCTTCCAGCCTGCTAGTGCACAGAGCAAGGAAGAAAGGAACGGTAAACTTGAAGTTGTGTGTTACTGAAGCTCTAACAGATCACAGAGAAGACTTTGCAGGAGGCCGTTTATCTCGAGAGACCCGTAATTGGTTGTTGCATGTCAAAGTGGCATTATATATTACATCCTGCCGGATTATGGATAGATACAGAGGTTTTAGGGGTCATATTTACGAATGGCGCGACCTGTGTGGTAACACGACACGTGGAACCTGAATGGCAGAAATACAGTGCATTCGCATTTAATGCGAGGATAACTTCTTGAAAACCTCGCATAATTCAAGGCAAGTTTTCGCATGGTTTTGAAATACATGAGTGGTTCTTGTCCAATTTTGGGGGGATTCGTGTTTTTTCTTCAAATTTTGTGCATCAATTAATACTTTATTACAATTTTTCATTTCGCAATAATTCAAATTCGCATAACAATTTGAACTCACTGTACTGGATTCTGACGACGTGCAAGAACATTGAAACGGAGGAATTTGTCTCAAAGGGTAAGGGTTCTGCCTGGTTTGAATCTCTATCCGGGTACCGACTATCATCAGGCTTTTATGGTTTTTCTCAGGCCCTCCAGACAAATACTTGAATTAAAATTAAATTTCGCTTAGTGGGGGGTGGAGTCCAGCGGGTCCACTCGGCACAGCGGCCGCTGATTGGCCTATTGTACCTGCCCCGGGTGGTCATGATGATGGAGAATATGTAGAATGAAGATTGGTAGGGGAAACCGAAGTGCTCGGAGAAAACCCGCGCCAGCGCCACTTTGTCCACCACAAATCCCACTTGACCAGACCCGGGATCGAACCCGGGCCGCCGCGGTGGGTAGCTTGAATTAAGTTATGACCCCTTCGTTCCACACTATTTCCAGCTTTTATTCAACATCAACATATTGTGATATGATGGCTGAAAGCCTGTATATTTTAATAAGAAAATCGTTCATTGTTGGGAAACGGCTCGGTAAACACTTTCGTTGGCAACGAACACGAACGCATTAATACAGAAAGTGTTGCAAACGGTGGTTTCCACTGGGTCCGCCCCGACTTTGACTTTGATTTGGCTGTTGAAATAGTGAGCCCGTGTGGAGGCGGGTTCGAATACCTCCACCGTAGCTCTGCGAGACGTAGAAGACGACGAAAAGGGAACCCAGTGCTTGGGGGCATAACTGGGCCACCCAGTTCCTGGGGATATAAATACGGGGACATGGACCTGCAGGTTGGGGGAATTTCCAATCCGAGAAAGTAAAATGTGGTCATGAGTCCCGCGGGACTGGGATCTGAGAATAAATGCGCTGGCGAGAGCCAGACGCATATGTAAACGACAGACCCATCCTCTCGTCACAAAGGACCCTACATAAGGACTATAAACACAAGGGTTCATTTCGGGGGGGGACTTTTGTTTGTGAACCTCAAGGGGCTTGGTGCCAAGAAGAAATGATTGGCGATGAATCGCCAATCGTAAAGTAACTTTGACTCTGACTCTCAGTAGAGAATATGATGACGTTTGCAGCCATGGGTTAGACGCGAGGCAGTCGCCAGTCGGCAGTGACGTGGGTAGAAGAGGGTATTGTTCAATTGAAAGATCCAATGATTTCATCGGGAATCGATCCCGTGACCTTTCGGTTTGTAGCACAGTGCCTGAACCAACTAGCCACCGCGTGTCTCTCTACTCACTAAACATGTGACAATAAATTTCGACGCTATATTCTCCGAGTAAAATACAAGCGTCGTTAAATAGACAAGTACGTATGTAAAGAGTACACCAATACTGATATTAGGCCGCGCCATAGCGCAAGCGGTTAGTCGCTGGCTTCCCACCGCGACGACCCGGCTTCGATCCCGGGTCTGGCCAAGTGGGATTTGTGGTCGAGAAAGTGGCGCGGGGGCTGGTTTTCTCCGAGTACTTCGGTTTCCCCTGCCAATCTTCATTCCACCAAATTCTCCATCATCATAACCAAACGGGGCAGGCTACAATAGACCAATCAGTGGCCGCAGTGCCGAGTGGACCCAGTTGGACTCCACCCCCCATTAAGCGAATTAAAACAAAAATACTGATATTTCGACAGCGTTCCGAAGGAAGTGGTACAATAGCTTCCTCAACCACTCATGAGGTTACTAGGCCTATACGTCTTTGCTACCAGTTACTATACGAGCTCCGTATCTCTACAATACTGATTTCTTAGGTACGGAATCTTACCGAAACACTGCTCGAACGCAGCAGCTAATTACAGTCTATTCTGCCATAAGGAGACTTTAATAACATTTTGTTTTAGCGCACACTGCATAAAAGTGCTGTATGGTACCAGATAAATGTCAGGATTTGCCATTAAAACGTGCAGAAGCCCTTAAATCAAACTGGCAGAATCGTTGGAGCGTGTAGGGGCTGCCAGAAGCAATCAACGAGTTCAGGATATGCGTAACACATTCTGGCAAGGGGCACAGACGGTGCGATTCGAGTGTCCAGTGAAAAGCAAAGTATAGTATACTTTAACAAAAATCATAAATACAATTAACTATAGCGCTATTGCTAACTCACAAACTCTACGACTCAATACAGCACGCACTGCTGTGTCTTCACTGGCTGTCGCTTAGTAATGGCTCCCAACGCCGTAGATTCCCGTCCTTACTGGCCGGCAACTGTCTCACAACAAATCTTCATGGTCGTAATCCTTAGCCGTGTCTGCCCACCACTATATTCGCCACTGTTCAAGGTTTCAATGCGTGCAGCTCCGATCCATCGAAATGCACGTCTAGTTTGATATTCTTGTTTGTAGAGCGCTAAGATATCTGCCTTCTCTTGCAGTACGCAGCATTCTAATTTAAGTGCCCAATGCAGAAACCGGGGTGGCTCCCAACTCTGGCCAAATTTGACTTTACTTACTTCGAAATGCGTAAAGATTTGTCCAATTAGTTGGTGGTAGAGCGAGTTGTGACATGAGGGCTCAACATCGGACTATAATAACCAGAAGAGATGTCCGATAATAGGCAATGGTTCCGCAAATATTTCTCCTCGGCAAAGCACACACAAAAATAGAAACGCTGCTGGAAGCGGCAATTTCTGTGAGGTCCGTCCCGAGACTACATTTGGAAACCCGAGACCATTTGTGATAAGATGCTAAAATATACTGGTGGTCAATCTTCCGACCACTCAAGTGACCAAACTGCCGTTGTAGCATAAGATACGTAAGATAGGCATGATCTGCTCTGCAAAGCCTGTACTCACAGAGGACTTTTATATAGTGCAAAAAGAAGAGGACCGCGGAAATCGGACCTGAGAATGACTGAGCTAGCGAGGGCTAGTAGCAACTGTAAACGACAGACCCGTCATGACGTCAAGTGAGGGCGCCCCACAACTTCATGACAATATTAAAGAACTACTCTTTGACCCCAGGTGCGGGTTTGACACCAAGGCAGACTGGCCAACTGACCGTTGATCTAATGTAACTTTGAGACAAACAGAGCTCGACATACGAACTGGACTCCACTTTACCAACCTCAAGAAAGTCGCTGGCTTCCCACCGCGGCGGCCCGGGTTCGATCCCGGGTCTGGTCAAGTGGGATTTGTTATGGATAAAGTGGTGCTGGGACAGGTTTTCTCAGAGTACTTCGGGTTTCCCTGCCAATCTTCATTTCACCAATTGATCCACAATCACCCTCACCTATCATCTGGGGCTGGTACACGTATACTATAGGCCAGAAGTGGCCGCAGCACAAGGGACTTAGTCCCGCTCCACTAGCAATTAAAAAAACTCAAGAAAAAACAAAAAGTAAAAATTAGTTCTGAGACAGAGGAATTCAGAAACGGAAGTGAGTGGCGGCCAGTGGTGGCCAGACGCGTCTAGGAGTTACTGGCCAGGAGTTGCTGCCATGAAGCGCCATGAAACAGTCGGTAGCCGGTAAGGACGTGAAGATTCTACTGCGTTTGGACCCGTTACAAAGCGACGAATGGAGGAGACGTAGTGCGTGCTGCAGTGATTAGTGAAACAATTATAATTATTTGCAGTAAGTCCAGTAAAGCCAATTACCAATCCAAACCCCATCTTTACTCACTTAACACGTGGTAATAACAACAGGACGCCGGTCACGGTAGCCGAGCGGCCTAAGGCATGTACCGTCTTGAGCTCGCTTGGAAACCGGGATCGTGGGTTCGAATTCCACTCAGGGCATCGATGTTTAGTTTGTGTGTGCGCGTTTTTCTGTGTTTGTGTACAGGTAGAGGCCTTGCGACGAGCTGATCAACTGCCCAAGGGGTCCTACCGAATGTGTAAGATCTAGAAAAACCGAAGTGAACGGAGAAGTTCATGGGGGTAGGCCTAGGCCCACTGGGGCTGTAGTGCCAAGGAAAAAAAATATATCATCAGGCGGTATGACCTCACAGTTACAGTGGGGTATAGCAGGTTTAATAACCTGAAATATTCACACAAGGAAGTGCATGCAAGAGTTCTATGTTCTCAGGTATAACGTCGTGTAGTCGCTGAAAGTCAAATGATGTTTCCGAAGAATATTTCGACTCCATCTTCAGGACTGAAGAATAAGGAAAGTAAGAAACCAGGAAGAGGCATTCAGAAAAGTTTGTCTTGCTACCTGCTTCATGGTGGTTTCCTTTTGCTGTCGAACGTGAAGTTGGAGGAGAAATATTCGCGGAAACATCAGTGTACTTGCAAGAGACTGAATGGCGCTATGTCTGAGAAGTTACAGCTCCTCATAACCACCGGTGTGAGCACCTAAAACCCTACAAAGAATCAATGGATAAAGAGTCGCGTGTTTCGCGAGCCTGCCTGAACCCTGTGACTTGTTTGATATTCGTTTATTCATTGGGGATTCAGGACGAAGGTAGAAGTCGGTTTGATTGGGTCTGTTTTAAATTCGTTTCTGAATCGTGATAATAAGAACTTGGGAAGGGTATAACCTCATGGGTGATAAAACAGTGTAATTCCGTACAAGTTTAGTAGAGCTTCGAAGGAATTTACCGCTGTCATCGTCAGGGCAAGAAACATATGGCAGCGTGAACTTCACGTTCACCGCATATCCGGCAAGAATTTCGGAATTCTGAGCCTTCAGATACAGTCTCTCAGTAACTGTTCAACAAGTTGCCAAAGGGTCGCATAATTTAGGCTGGCGTAGTTTGTTTCGGGACACCCTGTAAAGGTGCTTAATTAGTTAAACATTATTCCATAAAGATAAGTGCGGAGGTATAGCTCCAATTTTCTTGAACTCGGCACTAGAGGCAGATGGGTGGTCGGCTTCATGTGCCTCCCGCTTTAACCCCCCGAGGAAAGAGTCCCCGGTGCACACTGTATAGGTGGCTTCGGAACAGCCTGTATCAATCTATAACAATGCATGTTCCACATGACCAAGTACCCAACCCACTGGCGCATAAAACAAAAATTTGTGTTGTGCGCTACTGCAATATTGCTATCGGTATGGCGTATTTATGTGCTGTATGTGTGTCATCCGTTATGGATCATGACATATCCGCTTAGAGGCGTTTCCTTCGGTTGGCTAAGAATGGTCGGTTAAACACATAAATACGTTCAATTTGTGTACGTCTCTGAGAGAGCGCCAGCAGTAGCCATATTTGTTGAACCCCTCCCTTTTTGAAGCGGAATGCAGATGTGGAGAGGTTCCCGCATAATGGTATATTTATCCGACATGGCACACGCCTACATTTCATTTACAACAATTAACCGCATTCATTCGAAACATTGTCTGGATCAGAAACTCGACTCCGTCTCTACAAAAAAGTACCGTAAGGGCGACATCGAAGCTCCGAAACTACGAAATTTCCGGTTATCCTACCCAAGAAATTCGTGAACATTAGCACACCACATGAGCCTAAGTTATGTAGGACACGAACGACCTAGCAGTCTTTTATTTTAATGTATTGTGTCTGTTCTATGAACACTGATAATATATTGATGTGGATCTGAGTGTACTATAATATATGTATGTATATACGTATGAGGGATGGGTCACAATGCGGCCCCTGCACCGCGATCAACAAAGATCTATTTTACTACACTATAAAGAGACGTTTTGCGATTGACTATTTGTGCGTGTTATTGATGGGAGATGACTGTAAACGTCGGCCTCAATACATCACTCGATATATGCAGGACTGAAAAAGATTACAGATGAATGCAGGAGAAGTTCATAATTCAGGAGCTTATAAGAATGACGAGATTTCGAGCTGAATTCTCAATGACATTATCAGGCAATAAACAATCATTTCTGGAAAGAACTAATATCCTACTTTCTTTAAAACAATACGGGCTCAACAGAAAATGACGCGTCCAACGGTTCTTCTACTCTTGCGTGTACTCGTTGCTGCGGGAACATGTTTACCAAGCCGTTGCCTAGCAACGATAGGAGTGATAAACAAACAGAGAGACGGATGGGAGAGTTTTTTGAAGTAGAGATTGGCTCAGGTGCCATGATATGCGTACCAAGTTTCATAAAGATTGGTTTGGGCATTCTAAATATATTAGGGGTATAAGCTGATAAACAGACAGCACGGAGATCGCATAATCCTGATTCAGGAAATTAGACTAAGAATAGATTATGAAAGACAGTGAATTAGAGCGGGGACTGAACTGGACTGCCTCAGGATAGCGACCAGAGACGAGGGCATGTGAACACGGTAATGAACTTTCGGGTTTCAAGAAAGGCACCTTGTTTCTTGACAGACTGAGCGACTATCAGTTTGCTATGACGAACTCTGGTTTATGAAGGTGATTAGTACCATGTAAGATGAAGAATAGGTGAACTGATGCAGACAAACTAGCACAACAGGAAGGCAACAAACACATACAGACGGCTATGTAAGGATAAATTTAATATTACCCAAAACAGAAACTTACTGACCATTCGGAGTTCTTAATCACGTGTTTAGTGAATAGACATGGAGTATAGATGGGTATTTGGATACAGCTGACCCTTGCGGACCGTAACTACAATTACGAGTAATTACAATGTCATCTCTAAGTCACACACTCTACAATACTTTTTTTCCCTTTGGCACTACAGCCCCAGTGGGCCTAGGCCTACCTCCATGAACTTCTCCGTTCACTTCGGTTTTTCTAGATCTTAGACATACGGTAGGACTCCTTGGGCTGGTGATCAGCTCGTCGCAAGGCCTCTACCTGTACACATACACACAGAAAAGCACACAAACATCCATGCCCTGAGTGGGATTCGAAACCACGATCCCGGCTTTCGAGCGAGCGAGGACAGTGCATGCCTTAGACCGCTCGGCTACCGTGACCGGCCTACAATACATTACAGGAAGCAATATGTATTCCCAGTCCGTTGTCTTCACCAGTTGTCACTTGGTAACGGCACCGAACGTTGTAGATTCCTCAGCTTCCGTGGTCAGGTCCTTACTGGCCTGCGACTGTCTCATAGCTCCAGATGGTCGCAATTCCTGGCCACTGACTGCCTAGTCGCGTCTGGCCACCACTGGCTACAAGTGGCTGTTGCTGGCTAGCGTTCATTTACGACACAAAGACTCGTCTGTCTCGTCTCAGGCCTGTCAAGTCAAAGTCAAACTTACGTAATGACCGACGGTCAGTCGGCCAGTCTGTCTCCGTGTCAAGCCCTGGCAGAGGCCCAAGACCACATTTTTGTTACTGTCTGACAGTTTTGTCGATGCGGGGTGACCTCTCTGACAAGAGGACGTGTCTGTCATGGCGGTCAAAATCAGTAGTACATGCCATGTACATATATATATAATTTTACATGGCATTCTAAGAGTCAAAGTCAAAGTTATCTTACGACTGGCGTTATAACGATAATCAGTTCAATCTGGCGTCAAACTCCTTGAGACTCACGACCAGAGAATTTTTCTTTTGTGGTAATAGTCCTTATGTAACATCCTCTCTAACGAGAAGATGGGTTTGTCTCTTATGAATACGCTTGGTCTTTCGTCAAGTGTACATTTCGCACATGTGGCAAGTTACCGAAAATTATTTCTTTTGCATCACACATAAGTTCTCTGTCAGTATCGGCTTTGCAGAACAGATCCTGTCTATCTTACGTATCTCATGTTACAACGGCAGCATAGTCATTTGAACGGTAGTAGTGTTGTCGTGTTCCAGTTAAAAAATCCTCCAATGTCGTGCGAGTATTCGTTGCCTCGGGAACGTGTTCAAAGTGTCGTTGCTTAGTAATGACCGGCTGTTTAATTTGCTGTTACCTAGCAATGGGCGTTTTCCTTGCTCCACAATTCTGGCTTGCAGCCATCATGTCTCCGTTTGATATCTGGGTATCTGTCGTCGCTAAACGATCACAGATGACCTATGACAAGCAAAGCTGTTGTATATAACAAACGTCTTCCAAACTGAAAATATTTATCGTTCTACAAGAGATGGGTGTACAGATAAGGATCAAATGAGGACGAACGAGAGCGAGTTTGTTGTCTCTGAAATGATATCCGCGAGATTTACAACAAAGCAGAACTAATCGCGGTTTATGTTCCAATTAAGGTGACGATAACCGTGAAAATAATTCACTGTAATTCCATACCACATTCCGGTCTGCATGATCAATAAGAAGGTTTTTCACTATTCGACTGGCAGCCATTTACAGAACACATAAACAATCAGCTTTGTTCCGCCGTCGGTTCCCTCGGTTTGTACCAATATTCGCCACGGGTACTTCGTCATACAGGATGCCTCGTAATAGTTAACACACTCAGTAAACTTTTGTCTCGGCCGCGCCATAGCTCAAGCGGTTAGTTGCTGCCTTCCCATTACGCTGGCCCGGGTTCGATCGCGGGTCTGGTCACGTGGGATTTATGGTGGACAAACCGGCGCTGGGGCAGGTTTTCTCCGAGTACTTCGGTTTCCCCTGCCAATCTTCATTCCACAAGTTGCTCCACAATCAACCTCACCTATCATCTGGGGCTGGTACAATAGGCCAGAAGTGGTCACAGTACAAGGGACTTAGTCCCACCCCACTGGCAATAAAAAAAAATAAAATTTATGTCTCCGAAATTATTTATTTCACTGTACCGTGAATAACAACTCACGTTCTTGTAATTTATTTCAATTTTTCATTGACCTCACGTGTTCCGACGTTTGGAATGTAATCCTCATGTGCATATAATTAGCAATAATAAAGAATGCAAACAGTAAAAATTAGGATTAAATAAGCACCACGCCACGAAAGACGTGTTGGGGAGAGGAATTATAGCTCCATCATTCATTACTTCTGCACTAGACGGTGATAAGTTGTTAGCTTCACGCCCAGGCAGTTTTACCCCCGGAAGAAATCTGCCCCGGTACTAATAAGATAGAAGGATTTGTAGACCCCAGAGCAGGTCTGGACGCTTTGAAAAAGAGAAAAACTTCCTCCTGCTCAGCATCGAACCCCGGTCTCCCAGCCAGCAGCCCGTCGCTATACCGACTGAGCTACACCCGACTCCTATAGACATTAATTCAAATTATTTACCGTGACTCTATTAGAAAACTAAAAAAATAAATAAATAAAAGTTCTTCGTAAAAGGGTCTTAGGAACCAGGATAGAGTAGTTGGTATAGCGACTGGCTACGGGCTGAAAAACCGAGGGGTCGCAGTTCGAGTCCCAGTAGGTTCAAGAATTTTCTCTTCTCCACGTCGTCCAGACAGGCTCTGGGATTCACCCGACCTCCTATCGAATGAGTACCGAGGGCTGTCTCCCCGAGGGTATAGCGGCCGTGGCGTGAAGCTGCCCACTCACATCCAGCTAATGCCGAGGTAAAGAAAATATTGCTCTATACATCCACAACCCCACACACCTTCATGACGTAGTACTTAATTAGTTAAACACAGAGTCGGAGCTACGCTGAATCTGACTGACCTCGTCGAAGCTGGACTCTTATAACGTGCACTCGGACTGAATAGAGGGCAACATATAGGAGGCTTTGGTGTCGCCCCCTGTTATGCAAGGAATCTCTTGTTGTCCCTTCATCTCCGGGGAAACGCATTTGTCTTTTAAGCGATTCCCAGGCAACACCATGCTGGTATTCCGTTCCCACTGAAGTATAAATGTTTATCGCAGCCGTTGCCTATCAATGCACGTCTTTTCGCCCGGCTCTTTGGCGGCACGCCACAATATCGTTTCAACATACTATATCTTTTCGATAAACACTACATGCTAATACTTTTAATACAAATCTGTAATACACATTTTGTATACTCTTAATATTTTGAGGTCAATATTGTAATTCTTACATTCTAACTAAGGCTTAACTTTATAATATGAACGTGTTGCACGAAATATGGATTCATATTCCGAAGTTTAATAACTTTAGCCGTACAATCATAATACTAATTGATGATGGTCCCATGATGAGCGATACCTGTTGCGGTAGAAAATAAAAAACCTTATCTTGCCATATAGTACCTCTTCCCGTCTGTAACTTCAGGCAAACTGTGCTGTGTAAGAGGAAATTATTTCTTTTTCAATTTCTTGGGGTGGCGTGAGAGACTGCCTCTGTGGTCTAGTGGTCAGAGTTCCTAGCTACAGATCCAGAGGTCCCGGGTTGGATTCCCGGCGCTACCATATTTTCTGAGAAGTAGTAGGCCTGGAACGCGGTCCACTCAGCCTCGTGAGGATAATTGAGGAGCTATTTCTAGGATATAGCAGTTCCTGTCTAGAAAACCGAGATTAACGGCCGTTGGGATCCGTCGCGCTGACAACGTGACCTCTATCCGCAAAAGTTGGCATTTACTTCGCCGACAAGCGACGGTCGCTCGTTCGGTATAGTTCTCTTGCGGATTACAGGCCACGGAGTTTATTTTTTTTTTAGTTTTTTGGGGGTGGGTGAGACTGAGTCCATTTGGTACGTCGGCAACTATTGTACCACCCCCGGGTCATACATGAGTACGCAGTATTAGTGTAGAATGAGAATTGGAAGGGGAAACCGAAGTACTTGGAGGAAACCTTCCCCAGTGCACATATGTTCACCGCAAATCCCACATGATCTAACATGTGATCAAACTCAGACCGTCAAGGTGGGAAGCCGGCGACTAACCGCCTGAGCTATGGCATTCCTCTGGTGTAACAGGTAAATGCATTGCCTGAATCAGCGGAGCTGAGCTCTTACTGAAAACCTGCAGTCGTTCTGCTTCTGTTGTACCCGGAGGCTCATTACCGTGCTCAAACGAGCACACAACAAAATCTCTATCCTCAGTCGAAGTAATCTACTTAGCCTCAAACATATAGTTTTACTATTGGGTTTAATACTATCTTCTCTCACCTACAGCTTGGTCTATTGTGCTGGCTTTCTCTACATTTCAGTACAATAAATTTCAGTCCAGGACTGCCACGGTTTCGACAACCACGTGCTTACACTGAGAATATTGACGTTTCCGAAACCGGTAACGTACTCCGACAGCCGTGGGACGTGCGCTCACACCTGCCATGGTTCCTAATTTACGGGCTGTGAAACGTGACCCGACAAAACACGAAATACAATACGTCTTAGACACAAGATGCAGCACAACCCTGAGCACAGATTCTAAAAGGTAACAGACCTTGGAGGCCCATAGGGATGTGAGACGTCGAGGCTCCTACATTTTCTATGCAATTGACCCACAGATGGCGGTGAGGTTGTCAGCCTTATGCGCCGGCATTCCTTTACACCCCAGGAAGATTCCTGATACTCATTTCTGTTAGAGGTTGAGTCGACCCCAGGGCCATAGTGAGGCCGGAAGGATTAGGTAAACTGAAAAAAATTCAATGAGCACATCAGGTATCGAACCCGCGACACTGTGTTTTTAGCACATTACCTTAACAAATCAGGCTACCGTGTGCCTCTTGTATATTATGACATAATATTATAAATACTCTAGGTCGATAAGATTTCTTTTATGGACATGGAATACAACAATATGCAGACTGCAGGAAACCTTTCTGTTTCATGCATCGCAGTGACTTGATATGCGGACTCTGGGTACGCTTTATGGGTACATCTCGTCCATTATGTGTCTTCGTTGTCGGAATTGTGTCATTAACAAACACTGCAATAGCAGTCTATTACCTTTAAGCTTCTTAATAAGAAAACTTGCAGTAGATTTCTCATTGCTCCAGGGACCCTGTAAGGTCCAGATCGTCGCATCATGTTAAGATTAATGACCTTAACAATATTACGGGGGGACAGCAGAAATTACGAAGTGTCTCGTCATATTACTTTCCCCCTCTTTCTCTTCGTTTCGTCCAAATATTCTCATGATCACGTCTCTCTCGAACACTCTCATATGTACAGACAAGAGAGAGGCTGGGAATGTCATAAATACATAAATACATCACACAACCACATGGGTCCTTACTGCTGGTCAGTTTCGTTCAAACCATACACATCCTTCTAACAACTGACAAAGTTCCCATGCAATCTCGTGTTCATGGTTTATTTACCGACGCTTCCAGTAGTTCGTATTATATAGCGTCGAAAGTTAAGAGTGATTATTGAATGATGAATTTGAAGGGATCGGCAAAGTAGCGTTCAAGAAATATCTGAAGGTTCTGTAGCGACATTTGTCTGAATATCTCAAATCAGGCACATCTCCAAAAGAAGTCAGAAGTATTAAGGCCTGACTCAACACGTGACATTTTCGTACAGAGAAACTGTTAAACTTTATACCGTCACATGTTAGTGACTACAAACTTGGTTTGGATTGGTAATCGGATTTAATAGACCCTTAAAACTTGGAAAAACAAATAATTATAAGAGTTTCAAAGATCCACACACTCAAAGATTCACTACAGTACATTCTGAGTCTTCTCAGTATGCTAGATCACCAGTCGTTGCCTGGTAACGGATACCAACAAAGTCCTCTTACGCTCACGTCGTTGCCGGTCTTAGACCAGCTCACCACTAACTAATGATAGCGACTTCTGACCTAAAGTCAAAGTCATATTACGACCGGTAGTCAGTCGGCCAGTCAATCTTGGTTTCAAGTCCCTTCCGCGGCCCAAGAGCAGATTCGTGTTAATGTCACACTTTATGTCCCAATATTTTAATGGTTATTTACATAAAGCATAAATTTTATTTAAAATGTTTCACAAAGGAAAGTCACATTCAGTATTTATATTGATATTAGTGAAAATAAGAGTGAGCGTTTTGGATGAATCGCATCTATATATATTTTTTTTCAATAAAACATGTTCTGTTGTTAGTGCAGTATCAGCCTTCTGCAGCAACAACCCCATTTCCAAGTCTTATGTCGGAGATCGAAGGTTGTAATGTCTAATGCAACAACACTTTACCAGGTGCAGTTCGATTCTATGGACGGACGGTTTACTCGGACGGCCATAGCAACGGCAAGTTTCCTCGCGAAATTTCGCAGCACCATCTGTTTCGGCTGTGTGGTCTAGTGGTCAGAGTTCCTGGCTACATATCCAGAGGTGCCGGGTTCGATTCCCGGCGCTACCAGATTTTCTGAGAAGTAGTGGGTCTGGAACGGGGTCCACTCAGCCTCGTGAGGATAACTGAGAAACTACTCGTATTTCATAGAAATAGCGGCTCCCGTCTAGAAAACCGAGATTAACGGTCGTGGGGATCCGCTGCGCTGACCACGTGACACTATCCACCCCCAAAAGTTGGCACTAACCTCGCCGACAAGACGAGGTCGTTTGGTCGGTATAGTTCGCTTGCGGACTATAGGCCACGGAGTTCTTACGTTTTTCAGCTAGTCGACGATAGCGTCGTCAGTAAGTAGCTAACTTCAAGGCGCTGATCCCTTCTTGAGAAGCCACCTTTTGTTCAGCTACTCAAGAAATTCCTAGCATTTTATGAAAGGAGAAGGCTCAATACAGTGTTCACGAGAGCCTTCCACTGGTCTCTATCCTGAATCAGATCAATCCAGTCCATACCACCTCATTCTATTTCTCTCTAACAGCCATTTTAATATTATCCGCTCATCTACTCCTTGGTCTTTCCTTGTGGTCTCTTTCCTCCTGGTTTTCCTACCAATATCTTATATGCATTCCTCTTCTCAAAATTCGTGCTACATGCCCTGTCAATCTCATCCTCTTTGACTTGATTATACTAATTATACTTGGCGAAAGTACAAGTTATGAAGCTCCTCGTTTTGCAGTTTCCTCCAACCTCCTGTCACTTCATCTCTCTTTGGTGCAAATATTCTCCTGAGCATTGACAATATCTGCTAATAGTGTTCCTTTATAATGGTCGCCAAGGTAACTAGACCTCAGGCTCTGCTTTCTTTGCAATAGATACAAAATATGTGACTTTTAATAAAATTGTTGTACTCGGAGATCAAAGGGAAGACCTAATTAAGGCAATGGCGCACTGAATTTGAGGTTGCAACAGCGGTGAGTTGGAAGACTACCGTCTCCTGCATTTTCAGAAGGTGTATGATTTGATTCAGGGGCCAAGTGTGGCAGTCCACTCAGAGAACCACTGGGCTTGTTGCCGCCACTATGGCACTGAAGAATACACAAACTGAGCACATATGAAATAACATCGAAAGTGGCAAAACTCTATGCTGCGTACATTTCCTAACTTGTTGCGTTGGAGATTCTCGGCACTGCACTATGGCCTTGGGGTCGATTTATCCTCTAATAGAAATGAGCACCAGGAATCTTGCTGGGAGTAACGGGCGGCCGGTGCCTAAGGCTGACAACCTCACTACCATCTGTGAGCCGATTGTCTAGAAAATGTAGGAGCCCCAAAGTCTCAGAATCCCATGGACCCCTACGGCCTGTTGCAGAGATAACTTTACCTTTTTTTTTTACTTTATATGTGTATCTCCCCCTCGTTGGTGGCTCCACCTAATCGTGGTGAGGGGGTTTGAGTATGCCAATGACCCTGAGAGCTATACCAGNTCTATCATTATTATATTCTCTGATTTTCAGCTTTGCTGAAGCTGTGAGCAGATGTAACTACATTTTAGTTAATTCTTGAGAACTCGACGACCTCTTCAGAGGAGGCAGCAACCCCTAGGGGTTCGGGACCCACAATTTGAGAAAACATGCCCTAAGCTGTCCACTTAATTCATCCTTTCTGGATCCAGACATTTTCTTGCGCACATTTTAAAACAGTAGTCTGAATATCTCAGCCGGTATACCGATGCGGTATGGGCTGGACGGCCCGGGTTCGATTCTTTACAGTGCATGATTTTATCTTCTCCACAGAGCGTATTCTGACTCTGGGGCTCACTCAGCCTCTTACCCAGAGAGCACTCGGGGCAGACCACACATCTTCATGTAGTGCCCATATCATGAATGGCTGAGCTGTACGTCCACCCCCCCCCCGTATGTCTTCATGGCATAGTGCTTAACTAATTGAGTAGAGGAACAACTCTGCCTTTCCACTTATTTTCAAACATTGCGCCCTAATAATATAACTTCGTCTCTCAAAGCGAGAGACTTTTCATCACAACCACAGATACAGTAGATCGAATTGTGGTTACGTACGTAATGTTTAAAAACAAAGATATGGTAAGAGTTTCTTATTAAAAGAAAAATAACTGAAACCTGATCGTCATGTCTCTTTGTCACTGCAGCAAACTGAACCTACCAAATGGCCTGGAAGTGACTTTTCCTCACTGCAGTTTGCGAGATCTTAAGTTGTCGCGCATGGCAACTGCCCACAACAGTCCGGCTGGTTCAGTAGCGCGGAACATATCAGACAGCCAACGCAGACGCCGGGCTCTGTGGTCACAGCGTCACTGGGAACTAGCCCTGCGGCTCTCCTGTGTCGGGCAACAGAGCCCACCAGCAAGGCAGACTAGCGAACTCTTGATACCGTGCTTCGGGAGATTTCAAAAAGTTTCAGCGACAAGAGGAAATATCGCTGAACGCTTAGGTGCCCAGGTTAATGTTATTTGGTATTATTATTATTATTATTATTATTATTATTATTATTATTATTATTATTATTATAGTGTGCTGAGGAGAATATTTGGGCCAAAGAGGGATGAAGTGAAGAGCGGTGGGAGAAAATTGCATAATGAGGAGATTCATAACTTGGAGAAGGGTACAAGTATAATTATAATGATCAAGTCATGAAGGACTAAATGGGCTTCGTTTTCCCCTGCTAATTCTCATTCACGGACTTCTCCACAGTCATCATTTATCATCAGGGGCTGGTACAATAGGCAAAAGAGTGGCCGATATACAAAGTGGGTTCAGTCCCACCCAAGAAATTGAATTTAAAAAATGTACAACTTCATCCGCATCTCAGAGCCGATTGTCTAGAAAAATATAGGAGCCTCAACGTCTCACAAAACCTATGGGCCTCTAGGGCCCGTTACAGGAATAGTTTTACCTTATTATTATTATTTGCCGCGCCATAGCTCAAGCGGTTAGTCTCTGGCTTCCCACCGCGGCGGCCCGGGTTCGATCCCGGGTCTGATCAAGTGGGATTTTTAGTGAACAAAGTGGCGCTGGGGCAGGTTTTCTCCGAGTACTTCGGTTTCCCCTGCCAATCTTCATTCCACCAATTGCTCCACAATCACCCTCATCTATCATCTGGGGCTGGTACAATAGGCCAGAAGTGGCCGCAGTACAAGGGACTTAGCCCCACCCCACTAGCAATTAAAAAAAAGTTATTACTATTATGACCATCATAATCATCATGATCACTAGTATTGCTTTGTTGTTATAGTGCAACCAGCTGGAGTATAAGACATCGAAAATGGAACAACTTGTATTCTGACGACATGTGCAATGAGAAATATATGTATACTCCATCAGCAGACAGTAAGAAGGGTCTATAGAGTCCATCCATGTTACGTCACACCATTCAATGACTAGACACAAATTGCCAGCTTACCAATAAATGCAACAGAACCACAACTTGGTAGCGGGTCAATTCTATTGGATTTCACTCTTGCCATGCTGAGAGTCCATTCTCTGTTGCGGTCGATTTAGCCCATTTCATAGAGACTTAGGGCAGTTAGGGAAGAGACTGGACGGCTACAAGGAGACAGATCAATCCATTGTCTGATTGCAAAATAACAGGGCTTGGCCTCATTACTGTGTAAGCAGCTACTACTGTCATTCTTGACACATGTCAAGTGACAGGAGATGGGGTTTTCATTGGCAACTGGATTTACTGGACTTTCCCACCAGTGACTATAATTATTATAGATATTCTCGCTGATTCACACACTTTAAATTTCACTACAGCACGTGCTGGGTCTTCTACTTTTCACTAGGTGTTGCTACGCAACGGCTTCCAGTAATGGGAACTCCTCCGCCTACCACGCTTGCGCCAGAGGGCGACAGTCTCGCAACAACCTCAGACTGGGACTAGTCTGTCTGACTGCCTGCATACTAAATTACTGCTGGTACTCACCAGCACAGTGATTCTTGTTTCCGAGTCCCACGGGACACATGACAACATTTTAATGTCCGACATATCTGAGAGCGATAGAGAGAAAGAGAGAGAGAGAGAGTTAATTTAAGACTGACGGGTTACCGTCAATCAGTTCGTCTTGGCGCCAAGCCTCTTGCGGCCCATGACCAGAGTTACTTTTTCCCAACTGAAGCCTTGCAGCCCTAGTCCTAATGTAGCGTCGTATTTGGCGAGAGGTTTGTCTCTTAAAAAATTTCGCCTTTTTCAAGTGTAAATATCGAATATGGGTCTACATGTTTATGATGAATGTCTTTTCCTTCTGGGGCCGTCTGCAGACTCTCCTGATATAATCTCTGCACGGAGAACACCGCATCCAACTGTTCATCTATTGTTGATTTCGTGTCTGTTACTGCGGTCACGTGAGTTTCATGAAGCGGAAAATTGTGTAGAGAGTTATTCACTAGCGCGGGCACCGTAATTAGCCCATCCACGTCAGACCTCCCGAAACGAATAAAAATGTTTCTCCAGAGGTGTCGCTATTGCTGCCTTACGCCTTTGACAGCGCCGAGAACGAGATACTGAGCGTCCAACTGGAGACGGACCATCTTAGTGCGGTCCACACATTCGTTTTTACAAACTATTTGTTGTTGGACGCATTTACCAGATCTAGTGAAGATGTCACCAACCTTATGAAGTATGGTAGCGAGTCCTGAATGTTTAAGAAGACGGACACCACAAAAAAAAGTGAAACAAAACAACTGACGGTATACAAAGTTACCAACGAAATACAGGCGTAAAAAAAAAACATAAAGTATACAGTTTGCAGTTAAGAGACAAGCTCCGCAGAAGCTACCAATGGAACAATTAAGACCACAATGAATTGTTCCTGTATAATAAAAAGACACAAAACTCACACCAAACGAACCAAACGCAAACTGGCTAGAAGTTAAAACTGTGTAGTTGCAGCGAATGAATCCATAAGCATTACTATGGCTACAGTGTTCACTGTTATTAGTGTACTCTGAACTAAAATTATATTCATATGGATTATTCAGTATGTGCTTCAGTCATATTGTAATGTAGCACTAGACAAAAGAAAAAGAATTTGTTTTTAACGAAATCCTTTATTACTAATTTTTATTCTTCCTTTCTTAAAGTAGGCCACAGTCCTTCCCAATAACTCGAGCTCGGAAATGTGCTCATGAGTTCTTCTGTTTGATGGTCTCTAAGAAGAGCAAGGCTTAAAGACAAAATGCACCCAGTGGACATTACGATGTATATATAAAGCCACGTGACTGACTACAGACGGGGTTTGGATTGGTAGTAGGATTTATTGAACACTTACAGAACGTAACTTCGTATAACTACGTCAGTCACACTGAGTTACACACTCCAAAGATCGCCGTAACTAGAGCACACATAAAGTCTTAGTCAGTGCTTATTAGCCGTTGCTTGGCGGTGGATTCTGACAACGGACGTTCCCCTTCCTTTGGATCCCCAAACTATTCTTGGCCTCAGCTACCAGTTTCTCACTTCTCACATCTCTCAACTAACTCAATGAAGAGTCAGAGTTAATTTACGACTGGCGGTTTACCGCCAATCTGTTCATCTTGGCGCCAAGCCTCTTGAGACTCACGACCAGCAATTTAACTTACTTTCATAGTTCTTATGTAACCTCTTCTCTGACAAGACGATGGGTGTGTCGTTTACAACTGCTGCCAGTCCTCGCCAGTGCAGTCATTCTCAGGTCCGAGTCCCGCGCTACTCATGACTACATTTTACTGCCTCAGATTCGAGAATCCTCCAACGCGAAGGACCAGGTCCCGGTATTTATATCCTTCAGGAACAAGGTGGCCCGGTTATGTATATGTTAGTGTTATTCATATGAGGTATCATTCGAAAATATTATCACGAGTGTTAGTGTGGCTATAGACAGAGTTCGGATTGGTAATTGCATATATTGGATTCTAAGAGAACGTAACTAGAAGTAACTACAGTCCTCTCGCTAAATCAGACACTTTGGAATTCACTACAGCACACACTAAGTCCCCTCAGTCTTCTGTATCTTCATCGGTTGCCGCCTGGTAACGGCTTCCAACTTCGTAGCTTCCTCAGCTTCCTTGTTGACGTCCTCACTGGCCGGTGACTATCTCACATGACACTTTGGAATTCCCTACAGCACGCACTAATCCCCTCAGTCTTTTGTATCTTCATCGGTTTCGGCCTGGTAACGGCTTCCAACTTCGTAGCTTCCTCAGCTCCCTTGTTGACGTCCTAAATGGCCGGCGACTATCTCACATATCATTAAATTCTAGATATGTTTATAACACTTAAGCATAGACCACACAGAAAAAAATACTCTCTCATATCATCTATTGTTGCGTCACGGAACTGTCGCCCGGGCAGCATTGAGAATACAGCTTGCCAGTTACTCCACTGGTACGTACTACGAGTCTGTTGCGGCTATTACCTAGCAACGGCCGTTCTTTCCAGAATCATTACTTAGCAACTTGTCTACATGCTATATACTGCTGGAAGAGGAATACGAAAGGAAATATGGGAGTTACTAGAACTATAGCTCTATCAGCAATACACAGCTGGGACTTCCTGCTGACTTCTGAATTGCTATTACGCTAGTAACTTAGTAACACAGAACACGCTGAAATGAAACCACCACGGAGAACACTTCCCGCGTGCATGCTGAGAGACAGGTGCACTTAGGGCTTGCCGTCTGCTTCTGCTTGTTTCTGGCATGGATTAATTTTCGACTTTGAAAGTGGAGAAAATATTTTCTTCCGAAACTTCGGACTCTGGTCCAGCTACACTGCGTTACATCTCTGGATACCGTTCTCTTCATAATTACCGCTGTGAGACTTCAAACATGGCAAAATGTTCTTCTTTCAATACTAGGCCGCCACAATAAGAACAATTTGTCTAAAATGGATTTGACTTATTTGTTAGGTCTTACTGAGTTATTTTTAGTCAACGGGAATCTTCACGCATGTGCTGTCATACGATTTGGTACAATTTCGGCAACTTGGATTACGCATAGAAGTATCACAGATTGGGACCCTGACGAAAGTTGAATTCCCATAAAATCATGGACTAGCACAGAACTCAATCACGGTTAAGATCAAAATGTTACAGAATCGGAAAGAGACACAGCGGTAGAGGTGTCCACTAACAATGACGGGCTCTGATGTGACACCGGATGTCTCTTTACTAATGACAGATTGACAGCTGCCATGCATGCAGACACTCCAAATGCATTGGATATGGTACTAGACATATCTGTTCAATGCAGGGACTGAACTCAAAAATCTCCATCAAACCACACCACATAAGCAAGAGACCCCGGCAAGCAGCGCACAAACGCTAATGTTCCTTAAACTCACCATTGTTAGTGGGCTGTCGGACCTGTTGTGGAAGGAAGACGAATAGATGTATTGTGTATAATGCAGAGAAAGGTAAATATAACAGACTTATCGACTATACTTCACCAGAAACGTGGAATTAAGTGATATAATCATAATGAAATACTATTTAATTCCTTACTTACTTAGTTACTCATGGAGCTGAGCCCTTCTGGAGGAGCCGCCAATTCTGCAGCTACTCTAGTATTTCCCAGCATTTTATGGAACCCGAAGGTTCAGTACAGTGTTCACAAGAGCCCTCCACTGGTCCCTATCCAGAGCCAGATCCAGCCAAACCATACCATCCCATCCTATTTCTCCAACAACCCATTTTCATAATCCACCCACCTACGTCTTGGTCTTCCTTGTGGTCTCTTTCCTTTTGGCTTTCCCACCAATATCCTATACGCATTCCTCGTCTCCCTCATTCGCGCTACATGACCTGCCCACCTCATCCTCCTTGACTTGATCATTCTAATTATACTCGGAGAAGAGTACAAGTTATGAAGCTCCTCATTATGCAGTTTTCTCCAACCTTCTGTCATTTCATCTCTTTTCGGTCCTAATATTCTCCTCAACACCCTGTTCTCAAACACCCTCAGACTATGTTCCCCCTTAACGTCAGAGACCAAGTTTTACACCCATACAGAACCACAGGCAAAATTATAGTTTTGTATACGTACTCTAATTTTTAAGTTTTTGGACAACAGACGAGAAGACAAAAGGTTCTGGACTGAATGGTAGCAAGCATTACCCCAGTTCAATCGCCTCTTAATTTCCTTCTGAATTAGGTTTCGATCTGTTATCGTTGTTCCCAAATATCTCAACTGTGCCACATTTTCAAAACATCTGTTTCATATCTTTACGTCATGAATTTGCCCTGCATTTTGGTGACGAGACAGTAACATATACTTAATTTTCTCTGTGTTTACTTCTAGATCAACCTCTTTACTTGCATCAATTAAACTTTACGTGTTTTTCTTTATGGTATCTACATTATCACCCAGTAGATTCATATCAGCAGCAAAGACCAACAGCTGATGTGTCCCGTTTAATTTCAGCCCCACCTGGTTTCCCTGGACCTTAGTAATTGCATATTCTAAGGCAAAGTTGAAAAGGAGTGGCGATAAAGCATCTGCTTGTTTTAGCCAATTCTGGATAGGGAAATTTATCAGACAAATGTTTACCTACACGGACTTTACTATACGTTTCGTTTAAACACATTTTAATCAACCTAACTAGTTTCATGGGTATCCCTAACTCTATCAGAATATTGTACAATACTTCCCTCCTAACTGAATCGTAGGCTTTCTTGAAGTCTATGAATAGCTGATGTACTGTCTCATCGTACTCCCATTTTTTCTCCAATATCTGACGAATGCAAAAATCTGATCTGTAGTTGATCTGTTACGTCGAAACCCACACTGATGATCCCCAATAATTTCATCTATATATTGACTTAACATTGAGAGATGATTATTGGATAAAATTTTGTATGAAGTTGATAGCAGTGATATCCCCCGATAATTACTGCAGTCAGTTTTATCACCCTTCTTGTGAACTGGTACAATAATAGACTCCTTCCACTGATCAGGCAAGTTTTCCTTATGCCAAATAGAAGTAAGTAGAATGTGGATCTTAGAACGTAATATTTCGCCTAGTGCTTGAATAGGTTCTGCCAGAATTTGATCACTACCTGGCGATTTATACCGTTTCAATTTTGCAATAGCACTTTCAGACTCAAAAGGGCTAGGATCAGGTATTAACGGCTCAGCTGTATGGATTTCTATCTGCCTAACAGCAGTGACCCTATGTACATTCAATAATTGAGTGAAGTAGTTCCTCCACATGTTCAAAGTGTTGTGGGAATCTGCAAGCAGATCAGCATTCTCATCCTTCACTAGGTTACTTCTAGGTTGGTAACTCCTTTTAAAGTCATTTATTCACCTATACAGGTCTCTAATGTTCTTGTTCTAACTGTTCATTTCAAGCTCATCAATATTGTCTTTCAGATATTCCCTATTTTTGTTCCTGAAATTCCTCCTGCTGGTTTCACGTTTTATATTGTTTAGATTATCCCCATTTAACTCGCTTGGATCCTGTAACCATTGCAATTTGTCCTGCTTTCTTTGATCTAATAATTTTGAGCATCCTTCATCGAACCATGGCTTATGCTTCTTCGGTTCATAATAACCTAGACTCTCTTTGGCAGACATTTTTACATTCTCTCTAATAGTTTCTCAATTTTTATTAACATCCACCTCAGTTTCCAAATTTTCCAAAGCTGTGAACCAATTCGAGATTTCAACACAATACTGCTCTTTACCCTCTAACTCATTTAATTTCTTGAGTTTGAACCTCTCCATATGAACTCTTTGTGTTGTTTGTTTGATCACTGCCAGTCTTTCCCTAACCTTTGCCACCACCAGGTAGTGGCCAGTATCACAATCTGCTGCCCTGAATGATCGAACTTCAAGTATACGAGTACTTGAGTGCCGTCTCCTATCTATAAAGATATGGTATATTTGATTGTGTATCTTCCCATCAAGGGATGTCCAAGTAAATTTATGGATGTTACGATTTGGGAACATTGTACTTTTGACAGTAAGATTTTTTGATGTGGCAAAGTTTACAACTCTAACTCCATTGTCATTACTAATGTCATGCAAACTCTCATTCCCAATTGTTGGTTTGAAAATGTCTTCCCTCCCTACTTTGGCATTGAAATCTCCTAACGAATTTTTCATAGGGTACTTCGGGAATTTATCAACTACATGTTCTACTTCTTCATAGAATCTATCCATTATGTCATCAATTTTATCTTCTGTTGGGGTGTGAACATTCATAACAATGATATCACACCAGCGACTTTTTAGTATTATATATGATATCCTATCACTAATGAATTCTACCCTCTTAACTGCTGATACGATTCTCTTATGTAGGAAAAAACCTATACCTAATTCATGATTTTCATTCCCCTTTCCATAGAAAAATGTATTGTCTCCTGCTGGTGCGATGCCACCTCCATCCCATCTGACCTCCTGCACTCCCGCTAAATCTAACTTATATTTTGAGATTTCTTCTGCCACTTCCCTGAGCGAACCTGCCCAATACAAACTTCGTACATTCCAAGTGCCAAATCTCATATCCATTTTCATTAGCTTAGGTCGTTTATCCAAGGAATCCGTTCAGGTCCGAGGCTTTGTGTTCATTCTCGTAACATAATGATTTTTACGGTGAGGAGTTGGTAGCCCCACGCCCAAACCCCCAAGCTGGAGGGCCACCCCTTGTCGGCTGTCCGCGACTTCTTATTCAATATATTCGCAGCTTCCCTCCATCATAATGATATATAGATAATTATTTTATTTGAACCATATATCGAGGTATTGTCTCTCCTAGGAGAGACGGAGAAAAACCATGGGAAACTTTAAGAGGACTCCATTCAGCCCATAAAGCTCATATATACAGGGGGGTCCAAAAAATGTACTCACTCTTTGATAGTCAATATCTTTGGAACAAAATGACATGTAGTTAAAATTGCAGCGCAGTTGTGTAGTGTAATGTTTTCTTAACAGATGGGGTAGATCACACGAGTCACGTGAGCGTCGTGCCGCGTGCGCGCTGCGAGCAGAAGACGGCAGCAACAATGGCTGAAAGGTTGTTCTTTGAGCAACGCAAAGCTGCACTGAGGTGGTACTGGAAGTACGAAAACATTAAAGAGGTACAACGACAATGGCAGAATGAGTTTGGAACTCAGCCACCAACACGTCGAACAATTGCCCGTATTCGGGATAAATTTGAAGCCAACGGCACTGTTCATGATGTGCATAAGCCAAGATCTGGGCGACCACGGATAGTAACAAGTCCAGCTTCCACTGCTGTGGTGTTGCAACACTATACACGATCACCGCAAAAATCTGTGAATCAGCGTGCACGGCGAATTCTGAAGGCTGCAAAGTGGAAAGTGTACATTCCAAGACAGCTGCACGCTATGAACGAGGACGACCCGGATCGAAGGCTTGAATACTGCGAGTGGTTTGAAGGCATGGTTCGCGAGGATGAGGAGATTGCAGGGAAAGTTATCTGGTCTGACGAGGCGCAATTCAAAATGAACGGTACTGTTAACAGCCACAATTGTGTGTGTATTGGGCTCCCGTAAATCCACACGTTCACGTGGGCAAGGAAGTGAACCTACCGGGTATTAATGTGTGGTGTGGTCTTTAATCGCGCGGTTTGATTTGTCCTTTCTTCTCTGAATGTACAGTAACTGGTCAGGTGTATCTCGATATGCTTCAGACATTGATTTTCCCTGCCATTCGAGAGCTTTTTGGAGATGAGAGATTTTACCTACAACAAGATGGTGCTCCACCTCAGAACCATCGAGATGTCAGGGCGTACTTGGATGACACTCTACCTGGACGATGGATAGGTCGAAGAGGTGCTATTGAGTACCCACCACAGTCTCCAGACCTAACACCTCTCGACTTCTACCTATGGGGAACCTTGAAGGATGAAGTTTATCGACAAAAGCCAGCTACACTGAGCGCGCTACGAGAAACCATCGAAGCTTCGTGTGCAGCCATTACACCGGACACACTGACAGCCGCAGTTCGCTCAGCAGTTCGGCGGCATCGATGCTGTTTAGCCGCTGATGGTGGTCACTTCGAACACATACAATGTCTCTCTCTCTCCGCGCAAGAATTGTAACTACATGTCATTTTGTTCCAAAGATATTGACTATCAAAGAGTGAGTACAATTTTTGGACCCCTCTGTATATATAATAGGATAATTGTTGGAACAATAAAAATAAATTTAGAATATGCTTTATTAATTTAAATAAGTATTTCAACATATTCAGATATTGCAATCCTACTTAAAAATTATGGCATGACGCGACTAATAACAGTAGATCAATTGCGACACGCAGTCCAGTAACGAACGTAGATGCATTTTACTGTTTATAAACGCCTGATGATGGTCATAAATGACCGAAAAAGTGGCAAAATTTAACATTTTTATAAACTAACTGACGGAAGTGCAGGACTGTTGTGATCGCCGGACAAATTTACATAGTTGTGACATACTCAACGTGAGGCAAAACATACGAATGAATAAGATCTAAAATTTTGTGGCGATATTACATTAGTACAAATATTATTTTCTCGACATTAGTCATAGTCCTGTCTTCATCTAAAAAACCGTCATGTTAGTTTTAAAAACACAACATTTCGGAGACAGAATCCAACTTCCGAAATGTAGTGTTTTGAAAAAGAAATAGGGCGGTGCTTTTAGATAGAGAGAGGGCGATTGATAATGTCGAAAAACATAATATTTATACGAATGAATATTTACGAAGACGTTGGTGATATTCTAACCGATAACCTCCGGAATATGAAGGAGTGTTAACCACTACATTCGGTGGACACGAGGATCAGACACGTTTAAACCTGTCTGTGCTCCGTTAGAATGTTATGCACTTCACTTTAAGTAGTAATAAGTTTGTATTTCTACCTATAACTGCAAGTGTTTGGCCTTATATGCCAATACTGTATTGCAAATGTGAACTGCCAGAGGCATATCTGATGTATGCGAGGTTTCGGAAGTTTTCCCTACATCAGAAACGTCAAGTATACCGAATACACCTAAGGGAATGGAAGATGTTCTATATTACCATGTATATGAGTGAATATATATGGGGTTTGGATTGTAATTGGATTTATTGAAAACTTACGGATCGTAACTTCAAGTAACTAGAGCGCTATCGCTAGTTCGCACACTCTAGAATTCATTACTGCGCGTACTATTAGTTCTCAGTCTGCTGCCTCTTCATCAATCGTTGTCTGGTAACGGTTTCCAAATCAGTAGCTTCCTCAGCTTCTGTGTTCACGTCCTTATTGGCCGGCGACTCTCCCACAATTCACTCATTGCTCCAACTGACTAACTCCCAGGCTGGCGGCCATCTCGGACCACCTTCTTACTTCTCGTATTCTGACTGCCGTCTCAAGACCCTCTCGCAAGTCAAAGTTTACCGCCAATCAGTTCATCTTGGCGTCAAGCCCTTTGAGACTCACGACCAGAGATTTTTTCAACTAACAGTTTGTGGTAATAGTCCTTATGTAATATTGTCTCTGACGAGATTGATTTGTCTCTTAAGAATATGCCTGGCCTTTCGACAAGTGAACATTTCGCACATATAGCGTGCTACTGAAAAATCTTCGTTTTGCACTACACACAAGTCCTCTGTTAGTACAGGCTTTGCGGAACAGATCATGCCTATCTCGTAATCGCAGTTGCTCCTCGTTATATAGTCTCGGCACGGACCGCACAGAAAACATCCCCTCCAACATTGCTGCGTGCGCGTCTGCTGCGGTCATTACTAGCAACGACTGTTGTTTAAAAAGCCATTACCTAGCATCGGCTGTTGTATATATGCATATTTTGCGGTCGTTACCTAGCAACTGTTCTACATGCAGCAATATAATGTTGGTGTTATAAATTAACCATTTTCATAAGTTATAGGGAATCAATAACAAACCTTTTTACTAATACTGACAACTTAGGACTGAAATGTGGGACTGTTAATAAAACGATTAGTATTTTTATTAAATATTTATGTTTCATTCCATATCAGCTATTTGTTTGTTTACTTTTACTTTTATTCATTATTATTTCTTGTAATTTGTATGTGACTTTTAATAAGTTTGTCTAGAATGTAATTCATTCTTCTGCACTGTGCTGTGTCTGTAATTTGCCCTGTTGACTCGGCACATTAATAATAAAGAACTGAATTGAACTGAATTACAAGAAATCTAGTTTCATCGTAGCTAAGAAAGAGTTGGGCTGGCTTCTGACCCAGCCAGGAAAGAAAATAAAATATTTTCTGTGTTTATTCCAAAGTTACAGCTCGCAACAAATAGCATTATTCCCCGCTATTTTCTCGTGGGAATACAAATTATCGATGTAAACCCACATTTGCACACACAAGCTAAACATCAAACAATGGCTAGACGAGGTTCGCAATGCGGCCGGTAGAGTGCAGAATCCGTTTCCACGTACATTGCATATAATTAATCACTTTACCGTTCAAAACAGCAGCAGCACGGCCATAAACAATGTATTTCATGTCAAACTATATAAATTGCACACGTCATAGGATTAGACATGTCGAAATGATACGAACCTCGGTTTCACGCACAAGGAAAATACAAAAAATATGTGGAAATTAAATAAAACAGTGTGTGTGTGTGTGTGTTTGTGGGAGGGATTTTGTGTGGTCGTTCGTGTTTGTAGCATCAGCGTTGTTCAGTTATAATGAAAGATTTGCAAAGCGAGGTTAACGAATTCTATGGATGACATGACAGAAGTTATCACTCTGTTCCCGGCATTGTTTCCTGATTTTGGACATAAAATTTATGTGTAAGTACTCTGAAGACCGTAAGACATATAAAAAGGTTATTTTAGATAAAATTCGGTTAATTTCTCTTTATAACGTTTGCTCAAAACACCATTTAATCCAATATACAGGTAAATTTAATATGTGTCCACAAACTTGATTGGAAACCACCAATATCGATTTCCATGATAATCGATTCTGTGATTACATGCGGACAGACTGACGTGTAGAAGTTAATACAGGCATTAATGCAACTACGTTGCTATTGCGTTAAATTTTAATGTTCTGAGTAGACGACAGGAGAAGGTCGAAAGAAGCGCACGTCCTCTACAACGCCTCAGCATTATTGAATATGGGAGGGAGATCCTGCTCTAAAGTAAAGCAGTAAAACAACTGACAAGATTAACAAAGTAACGGTTGCAGTAGCGAGATTCAATAGTTTTTAATTAAACTATTTTAACAGCTGTAGAGATTTCAACAGGAAGTCTCATCGTCTATTACATGAGTTTTCATACTATTTACTCCTCCCTGCTTTCGTCCGTATTCCTTTCCAGTCCTATATGTTACCGAATGATACGTCGAAAACGGAGTCTGACGTCGTCTCTCACGAATAAGACACAAAAATACTCAACTATAAACGGATCATTCATAAAGTATACTACACTTCACACATGCACATCAAAATACTGTCACTACTCACAGATGAGACAACATATACACACGGAAAAGCTCTTCGCTCGTTCGTGGCTTACTACAAAACTTATATCGTGTTAGCCGCTATGCTAAAATTGCGTAATTTCAGAAATTTCATCTCACTGTTACATTATATTTTATGTAAAAGTGATTATGTTAATAAAGCCTATAGAAGTAGACATAAAAATTCAGGCGGGAAGCATAGTTCGATTATTATCCGGAAAGAGGGATTTCGGATGCGTTCCGGACACTGTTGTTGATTGTAAACGTTAGAAAATGCACGTACAGAATTTCTATTGTTTATCTTCAGTCTGGACTTCACAGACTGTGGGACTTGGCAGTCGTTAGCTAACAACTTTGACTAACGATATACAGCGCCGAATGAAGTAAGACTATATAATGAGTATTTATCAGCCCGTAAGTATAATAGGACTAAACAACGGCATAGTGCAATGAAACGCTGGAAAATAAAGCGTGAAAGAGCTCGATCTTGTATGTGATGGTTGGCAAGGATTGGCATATTTGTTATTATTTAACTGCCAATGGGTTTTTACCCCGTGTCAGTGGCACTACAGTAAGACACAACACACCACACCAAGCTCAAACAAAACACAGCATACAAAACTACACAAACAATGACGGACACACTATACACAATGCGCACAATACAAATACAATTATAACTACAACAAACTCAATTATAACTACAATAGTATAAATTAATATTAATAAAAAATTGTCATAAAATACACAAAACAGTAACAGTAATGAAATATGTAATGTCATGTTCTGATGCGCTCATATTGCACCATAGCCTCCCCTTCACTTCACTTCACTTCACTTCACTTCACTTCACTGCATTTTTGGATGCAGAACACAGGCTATGTGTTGTTGTTGCTTCTTACAGTATTTTTCTTCGTAATCACGGATATAAATTTATGATTATTTGGAAATGATCTGAGCATAATGCAAGTATTATCTCGGCACATGTCTGGAGGAACTGAGTACAACCAAGAAGAAACTGGGTCAGGATCAAGAAATCCCATCCAGAAACTGCAACCGAGTGTCCTATGAATAAGAGTCAAGAGCGTTGCCGTTACAACGTCGTGATATTTGCCCGGAGATGCATGCTAAATAGTGATATTAAATCATGGCCGCTCCATAGCTCAAGCGGTTAGTCGCTGGCTTCCTCGACCTCGAGCCCGGGGTCTTGTCAAATGGGATTTATGGTGGGCAAAGTGGCGCTGGGGCGGGTTTTCTCCGAGTACTTCGGTTTCTCCTGCCAATCTTCATTCAACCAAATTCTCCATCATCATAATCACCAGGAGCAGGCTACAATAGGCCAATCAGTGGCCGCCGTGCCGAGTGGACCCACTTGGACTCCACTACCCACTAAACGAATTTAATTTTTTTTTAAATATTAAATCATGAGAGCTATAACTTGTTAAATTTCACAATGCATGATTTACTCGTATGCATGGTTTCCTCTTTTTTCAAATATCTTAGATCTATAAGAGTATTGTTCCCTTCGTCCTTGAGCCGCATATGAGTAATCAAAACGTTGATCCTTAATAGTCTCATGATGTAGAGTGACTATAGACGGGGTTTCGAACTGGTGAAAGATTTTTTCGACCATCTGTAAACACAACATGGAACTATAAGCAATTACAGCGCCATCGCTGATCTCCACAGTTCACAAATCACCACAGCACCAACTAAGCATTTTCCAACCTGCTGTGTCTTCCCCAGCCGTTCCCTGACAACGGCTTCTAACAATGGATATTCTTCATCTTCATGCGCTCAGGTCCTCTCTTCACAGACTTCCATAAAGAAATGACTTGGTCGACCCGGTTGTCTTCAAAATAGCTCCTTGACACGCTTCACGCAGGAACACCCCGTTTCGAAAGTACCTCTACTGTTGCGCATCGATCTCGGTAGCGCGGAAGGCACAGGAATTCCCCCGAATTCCAACGCATCTGACGATGGCCGAGTAGGCCGAGACATGTAACGCAGTGACGAAATTAAAAAAGGATTTGATTTTAAATCTTGACACTGTTGTATGTTGGACGGTAAACAAAGCCAAAATAAAATCTTATAATCTGTAAGTTTAGGCTTTATCTCACATATGTAGAATTTACTGCAATACTGAAGAGCAGGTTCTGTAGTGCTTAACGTTACTTCAGACAGACCGAACTGAATGCAGCTGTAGACAGGGCGATATTCTGCTGTACTATTGGGTTCAAAATCATCTCTCGTTGCAATAAACTACAAAAATAACTATGCGCTCACTTCAACAAGAAAAAAAAAAACTCATGCAAAAGCAAACAATAACCAAGAACAAAGAATCGAAAATTGAAGGGGGCGAGAGGGTATAAACGTTTGGCAGGGAAGAGCTACTGGTTTAGGATCTGGGGGGTTGAAGCATGCGCACAAGTATACGCTATTTATGCCGTAAAGGCAAGACTGTTTTAGGTCCAGTCTTCTGGTTCGCCTACAGCATTCATTAAAGACTAAAGAGCAAGTATTGATTTGTAGACTCTCCGCCCACACTACAGTATTTAGAGTAGTGTCTCTCAACTCGTGGAACGTGACGGTGGGCCTCTTCCAAAAAGTACTTAAATTAATGATGAATGTAGTAGTAAAACGCATGTAACCGTATGTGCAAACTTTCTGCGAAAGAAGAAACTTTATTTGCCATACAGAGCTGAGCTAAAGATGGTTCAGGGATGCATTACAGTGAGAATCATGTTTAAGGCACTGTACAGAATTTCCTTTGCTTTGGTTTACATTTTAACCACTTGCAATTGGCACTTGTAATAAAAATTGCCTGCCGGTCACGGTAGCCGAGCGGTCTAAGGCATGCACTGTCTTCGCTCGCTCGGAAACCGAGATCGTGGGTTCGAATCCCACTCAGGGCATGGATGTTTGTGTGCGTTTTTCTGTGTTTGTCTACAGGTAGAGGCCTTGCGATGAGCTGATCACTCGCCCAAGGAGTCCTACCGTATGTGTAAGATCTAGTAAACCGAAGTGAAACGGAGAGTTTCATGGAGATAGGCCTAGGCCCAAATTGGGGCTGTAGCGCCACAGGAAAAAATAAAAATTGCCTATTGCTATTTTGGTTCGTTTTATATATAAATTTAACCGACAAAGGAGGACAGCCCCCCGCCCCGTTTGTTCAGAACCCAAGACCTGAAACATAAAAAATAACGCACACTCGTTTTGGAGTTGTAACGGCATGGCAGAAGAGAGAAAACTGTTGGGAACGCTGCAAAGATTTAAAACAAACATCTGATGGAACTTGAGGAATAATACTGTGACATGACACCTGAAAGTTGGAATAATTTATTGCTAGGCAACGGTCCGGTAAACATTTTCCTGCTGAGATGATCGCGCGCGCAGCAATAAAACTGCCGTTTGTGAGTAACGAATCGTTAAACACGCTTTTGGAAGAGGTATTTTCTATTCGGTTCGTATGATAAACATGATCTATGCAAATCCTGTACTGACATAAAAATTGTATATAGTGTAAAAGTACTAAGAACTTTCAATAAGTTTACGTATCGCAAATGTTGACTAAAGACCAAGCATATTCATAAGAGACAAACCCACCCTTTCGTCAGAGAGGATGTTATACTATAAAGACTTTTACCGTAGGAGTTCAATTGAGAAAACTCTGGTCGTGAGTCTCAAGGAATTTGACTCCAAGAAGCACTGATTGGCGGTAAAGCGCCAGTCGTAAAGTAACACTGACTTGGACGGTCCAGTTCAGTTCGAACCTGTTGAGTGAAGTTACGTGAAGCTACGTGAAGTGGGTGGTTAGTTCAGTTGAGGCCGTTTAGTTCGAGCCTGTACACTGAAGTTACGTGAAGCTACGTGAAGCGGGTGGTTAGTTCAGTTCGAGCCTGTTCAGTGAAGTTACGTGAAGCGGGTGGTTAGTTCAGTTGAAGCCGTTCAGTTCGAGCCTGTTCAGTGAAGTTACGTGAAGCGGGTGGTTAGTTCAGTTGAAGCCGTTCGGTTTAGGAGTTGAGTAGAGCTCATGTGTGTAGTTAACCAGCGGGCAACGGCGTGACCATGGAAGCTGTATAATCTCCATTGTTAGGATTCGTTAACAGGAAACGTTTAGTGAAGGCACTGCAGAGTATTAGCCATTGTCGAGAGCTGTTACCAAGTACGGAAGACAGCGTGGTGCGATTTGGAGTGTGGAAATCACGATCACGACCAGGACATGAATTTGCGCTGCCTTCATATTTGTCTGCGCTGTGCTGGGGTGTGTTGAATGTATAGTCACGTGCTTCCTGACGCGCGATTCCCAAGTCTGAGGAGCCTACCAAATGTCTGAAAGATTCAGTGGGACTGGAACAAATGTGAACGGTGGCAAATTACTGGGACCATGGAGTCGAGTCCATCTTGAAAAACAGCCAGTCCCTCAGCTACTCAAGAATTTCCACAAAAGATTATGGAACCGGAAGGTTCATTACCGTAATCATATGAGGCCTCCACTGGTACATATTCTGAGCAAGATGACTCAAATACCATCAATTCTATTTCTACAATATCCATCTTAATATTATCATCAAACTTTTGACAACATCAAATATACAAGAAAACAATGAAAGGAAGGCAAAAACATAAAGCTATCCGTGAAAAAAGCCGTGGAGGCTCATAAAGTTGTGAGACGTCGAAGTCCCCACATTTTCTAGATAATCGGCTCACAGATGGCGGTGAGGATGTCAACCTTACGCGCCGGCCGTCCTTTATCCCCAGGAAGTTTCCTGGTACTCATTTCTGTTAGAGGCTGAGCCGACCCCAGGGCCATAGTGCGGCTGGAAGGATTAGGTCGATTGAAAAAAACCAATTACCTCATCGGGAATGGACGGCATTCCGGCTTGTAACATGGTGCCTCAACCAACTATGCTACCGCGTAACAGGAAAAATGCAGTATACTGAAAAGGACGCAATATGAGAAATTAACATAATGCGAGGAGGAGGAACGGGATGCATAACATGAGATGTAACGGGTCTGCAAAACGAAAGGATTATACGATAATTAATGCTTAATTAAAAAAGCAACAAAATGAAATGATTGTTGAAAGTACGCGGTTTCTGCAGATGAGACCATCATTAGAAACACATCTAACTAAGCGACGGCCCTGGACAATTAAAGCAGCGAAGCCTCTAATTATCCCCGTAGTTAGGCACAAACAAACGGAATCAGGAACAAAAGAGAAACTCTTAGTGAAAATCATCTTGAGTTATATTCCCCTATTTAAGCAACAACAAATTTTAATTTGTTTTATCTTAACTAACTACTTTTAACGTACTCAGTTTATGGGGAACGCTGTAGCGTAGTTTGTTGACTCACTATGTTACATGTCGGAAGGATGCGGGTTCGATTCCCGATGGGGTCACTAGATTTTTCAATTGACCTAATCCTTCCAGCAGCACTATACCCCTGAGGCCGACTCAACTTCTAACAGAAATGAGTATCAGGAATCTTCCTGGAGGTAAAAGACGGCCGGCGCTTAAGGCTGACATCACCACCATTAGTGAGCCGAATGTCTGGAGAAACTGTGGGAGCCTCAACGGCTCACAATCCTCCACTGCCTCATACAGAGGTAGCCTTACCTTTTTTTATATACAGCTTATTTTGAACTCATTAACAATTTGGTCTCAATTTCTAATGCTAAGAAGAACCCCATTAATGACAACTTATGTTCAAACATATATATAAAGTGTGTGTTACTTACGCCGTCTGAATATGGCTGAAACATTCAAAGGAAAACTTTTATATTCTCCTGTCAAACTTGTTATACACTTGATGGACGCTACTACTAATGTAAAAAAGCTACATTTCTTTTCAGAATTATTCATGAGGAACCTATTATCGATATTACGCCGCCTGTGATACCATTTCGAGAGAATACGATCCAGCTACTGGGTTGGAACTGACGGTGACTGTGAAGACAGTGGCCAATCATAGCGGCCGCGCGGTCTGAGGCATGAACTTCCTTCGCCCGCTCGAACACTGGGATCGTGGGTTCGAATCCCAGTCAACGCATGTATATATGTCTGCGTTTATTCTGCCTTTGTGTAGGTAGCGGCCTTGCGACGAACCGAGCCCCTATCAAAGGAGTCCTGCCGACTGTCTTAGGATTAAGAAACTGAAGTGAAACGAAGTATTTCACGGATGCCCTATGCTCCGAAGTGGGAGCAGCAAAAAGAGATAGAGAGAGATGAAAACAGTGGACTTCTGGCTTGTGACGCCGTGTAGTTCGGAAGAGAGCGACGTTTTTGGAAAACATATCGCTTCCATCTTCAGGGTCGAAGCGTCAGCCAAGCAAGAAACCAGCAGAAACCGGCAACAAACTGAACAAAACAGTAAACAAAGAAACAACCAATGAGAGAATCATTCATGACCTCCTGAACATACACGCAATTGTAAAAGAAACAAGCGTTATATTTTTTAGATTGCTTTAAAAAATCAGATTTTGTTTACTCTCTAATGCAGTGCTCTATTACGATATGATTTTGAACCGTATATTAAATAATTTATACTTATTTAATTCATATTGTGCCTTATAGACGGGTTGCTAAGCAGTGTCTCTGTAAGCCGCAGCCGTTCCTAGGTAATGCCCGCAAGATACACGCAAGCAACAATACTTGAACGGAGTTATAAGAGTACAACCCGTTTCTAAGCAGCGAATCGGTAAACACGCCTACAACAAAATGGGTATTGTTGGAAAATGTGTTTATATTCAGTCTGTGCAAACTTGTTATAAAAAAAAATCAGTTGGGAATTGACAGTTTTCCCTTGTGGAGGCTGGGTCGAATAACTCCACCGTAGCCCTGCGAGTCGTAGGAGGCGACGAGAAGGGGACCCAGTACCTGGGGGTACAACCGGATCAGCCTGTCCCTGGGGGATACAAGTATGAGACAGCAAAATGTGGTCATGAGTACCGTGGTACTCAGACCTGAGAATGACTGCGCTGGCGAGGCACATCTTATGATACATTAAGTAAAATCGGATCTTTAGGTCAGCCCCCGTATGACTGGCCAGAAGGCGAGGAGACAGAACCGCGACTGGCGTCTCGGATTCCTTGTCAGTCGATCATACGGTATTCATTAAAGATTGCTTACGAATCGGTTGAACGACACAAGAGTCAAGTCTCGGCTTTCGCACGACAGGCCATCGGCCAGAAGAAATTTTCCAACGTCACGGTTTCGAGCACGCAGCATTCTCGTGTGTTGCGAGAACTCTGAATTTTGGAAACGGGAGGAAGAAGCAGTTTGGGGCATTCTGACTCGAGCAGTTAATCTGGACGGTCGAACTGGAAAATCAGACATGTGGTACAGCCTATGGGAAGAAGCCGTGATGGCGCCACTGTTCATCATTTTAGTTTAGTTGGAGCATCTGTATCATTAGGTGTACCTCGTATCGAGAGTGACAGTTTTTTTAAGGTTACGTCGACATACAGCGAAGACGGACAGTGGGCGAAAATCGACATCGACAGAAATAGATCGTTGTACACTGAGGACTTAACAAAAGAACTACTCCAGCACGGGTTAACTGCAGCAGAACCGAATATTCATTCTGAGGACCACGTTTCCACAAAGACTGTCCGACTTGAGCTTCACAAATCCAACATCCACGGCAAGCCTGCAATTCCTAAACCCCTGATTACTGAAAGATGCGTAAATGATGGTGTCACAACCATAGAACCTGGACATCAGACAACGCGAAACACGCGCGTTACTGTTAGATGAGTCTTCCTTCAAGCTGTTCCCTGCATCAGGAAGTTTCTTCTTTTGGAGAACACCCAAGGAAGCCTACAGTCCGGAATGCCTGGTTCCACCAGTGAAACACAGGGGAGTTCTGTGATTGTTTGGGCAGCAATATCGTGGTTCAGTATTCTGTTGGTCTCAATATTACCCCTGATGACCGAATTACTGCAAGGGAGTACGTGTACAGGTAGGGTAGTCATGTGCATCCCATGATACAGACGTTATTTACGAATAATGATGCAGTTCTCCAAGACGGAATTTTCCCCATTCACACAGCTGGACCTGTTCGGTCATGGTTTGAAGAGCATGAAGGTGAACTTCAACATCTTCTCTGGCCAGCGCAATAACCAGTTATGAACATCAATGAACCATTCTGGACAGTTTTGGAGACTAGCGTGAGGAACAGATTCCCACCTCTAAAGAAACTCGAAGATGTTCTTCAAGAAGAGTGGTATCAAATTCAGCTAGAGACTGTTCAAGACTTGTAGGAGTCTATTCCAAGAAGCATTGCAGTTTTATTGGAGGCAAAATATGGTCCAGCGCCATGTTAGTATAGAAATGTGTACAGTATCTGTAGTGTTTCCATTACTTTGTCCAGCCCCTGTACTATATACATTGATAATATCGACTTTTACATGAAATAACCTTGAACAGCGAAGAGTTAAGATTGATTACGTTTTCATTCAGGAAAAAAGTTTTAACTTTTCGACAGTTTGGCTAATGTAATAAATTTGTTTGTTCTGCTTTAAAAATTCATTACAGTTTCAATTATTTCTTTTGTTGAAAGCTACATAGATATTGCTATCCTTTTTTAATCGCACATCGCGAGGATACCAAAAAAAAATGTACAGAATTTCATTTTTCACCATTGTCCCTTATGACACTATCACATGGACTAGTTGTGTTATCCGTTCAGTCAGCCGAATCTTTGTATTTGGAAATTAAAAAAAAAAAGACCATTTACATCACGGCGGGTTGTTGATATGCTGTTTGGATAGCTTTAATTTGCCAACCAAATACACACGACCCTTTCGATGTGCAAACAAATTATTATTGGAAGTGAAAATGGGACCTGGGCTCACAGCAGGAAGAAGGAAGACAGGCAGCAAGGCCGCTCTTTCCTGACGTACATTGGACAAGTCTCTCTGAGCATGCGCGATTTGGGCTACAGGCAAATTCTGGGAGGAGACACAGACATTTTTACGGATAATAATTTTAAAAGAAAATAAAAAATTCGTGGAAAACTGTGCTACAGAACCCTTTCAGGAATGAATAGGTCAATTGTAAAATCCAATCATCACATCGAGAATCGAAATCTCGACTTTCCGGCTTGCAGCATACAGCCTCAACCAACCACGCTAACGAGTGCTCCAATTTATGCTCCTCATCAAATATTATTAGAATGACAAAATTATGGAGGACAAGACGAGCAGGACATGTACTGCGCATGTGAGAGAAGTGCATACAAAGTTTAGGTGGGACAGCATGAAAGAAAAGTTAGCTGGGAAGACCGAGACATAGATAATAGGATAATATCCAAATAGGTATCAAAGAAATAGAACGTGAAGTTATGGATTACATTTAGCTAGCTCAGAATAGCGACCGGTGGGGGGTGGCTTTTGTGGATATTGTACTGTAACTTCGGGTTCCAATTTTGAGTGGACGGACAACTGCTGGCTTCAGAAGAAGTACACACTTCCGTGAAGTTCAATGATTTCTAACTTACACCGTCAGACTTTCCGCGTTCAGTTCTACACGGTGAGACCTCACTCGCATACTAAAGAAAATGCGCAGCGCTGACACATCTTGTTTGTGCAGGCTACTCGCACTTCGTGTTCTCAGGCGTCTGGTTCGTGCGAGCTGCTCGCATTTCGTGTGGAGAGGCGTCTAGTTCGTGAGCTACTCGCATTTCGTGTGGAGAGGCGTCTGGTTCGTGAGCTAATTGCATTTAATGTGGAGAGGCCTCTGGTGCGTGAGCTACTCGCATTTCGTGTGGATAGGCGTCTGGTCCGTGAGCTACTCGCATTTAGTGTGGAGAGACGTCTGGTTCGTGAGCTACTCGCATTTCATGTGGAGAGGCGTCTGGTCCGTGAGCTACTCGCATTTCATGTGGAGAGACGTCTGGTTCGTGAGCTACTCGCATATCATTTGGAGAGTCGTCTAGTTCGTGAGCTACTCGCATTTCATGTGGAGAGGCGTCTGGTTTGTGAGCTACTCGCATTTCGTGTGGAGACTCTTCTGGTGCGTGAGCTACTCTCATTTTGTGTGGAGAGCCGTCTAGTTCGTGAGCTACTCGCATTTCATGTGGTGAGGCGTCTGGTTCACGAGCTACTCGCATGTCGTGTGGAGAGACGTCTGGTTCGTGAGCTACTCGCATTTCGTGTGGAGACTCTTCTGGTTCGTGAGATACTCGCATTTAGTGTGGAGAGGCGTCTGGTTCGTGAGGTACTCGCATTTCGTGTGGAGAGACGTCTGGTTCGTGAGCTACTCGCATTTCATGTGGAGAGTCGTCTGGTTTGTGAGGTACTCGCATTTCGTGTGGAGAGGCGTCAGGTTGGGGTGAGCGACTCGCATTTCGTGTGGAGAGGCGTCTGGTCTGTGAGCTACTCGCATTTCGTGTGGAGAGACGTCTGGTTCGTGAGCTACTCGCATTTCATGTGGAGAGGCGTCTGGTTTGTGAGCTGTGTTAACCGACGTTCCTCCGAAACGTCGCTTAACACCCCAGTGTCTCGACTATATGAAGCGTGCAGTGCAAAGAGGATGCGACTCCACTTTGACAGACTTATGGGAAAACAACCAGCAACATGAAGAAAGCAGTCTTTTGGGATTTGGCACCGTGTATATGTGGTGTTAACCGACGTTCCTCCGAAACGTCGCTTAACACCACATATACACGGTGCCAAATCCCAGAAGACTGCTTTCTTCATAGTCACCGCCGTGAAAGCCTCAAATCTTACAACGAGAAACATGTTTTAAGCACTACTCGATTGCGTGGCTTCATTTAGGCTCTAACAGTGCAACTAATCACTTGAACCAGGCTAGTCTTGCACCGACGCAGTGGACAATTTCTTTGCCATGTCTGTAACAATGAAAAACTAATTTTTACCGGATAAGTAGCCATCCAAATTACTGCAATGGAATCTTCAAACGGTGTCGAATCTTGCGGGTTAACAGACATATTGGGAAGGATCTTGAAAGTAGATGTCATCGCGTAAGCGAAACAATATCCTAACATATGCGTGGAGAGGTTGAGGGAAACCATGAAATACTCCAGTCACGATAGCCAGTGTCTTTCCCAGATTCAAACCAAGATTTTCATAAATATAAGTCTGCAGTTTTACCGCTACGCAAACCACTAACTGAACGGTTCATATTAATTATAAATTAGTTATGTTGAAGCAGCTGTCACTGTATTTAACTGCGCTCCACGCCACCAGTACGAGTGGGGGAGTGTAGGTATGACTCCACAAATTCTTAAACTTTGCACCAGAAAGAAGATGATTGGGTCGCCTTGCAACCACAGCTGTTTAAATCCTTGGGAGACTGTGGACTGGCGATTGAAATGGGAGAACAAATGAACGTATGAGAGAGCTTCTTCCAAAAGCGAGCTTAAATGTGTTCTTAAACAACTGACTTAATTAAAAAGTAAAAGGTAAAGCTGTTCCTGTAACAAGCCGTGAAGGTCCACATAGGTGTGAGAGGTCGAGGCCGCCATATCTAGACAGTTGGCTCATAGATGGCGGGAAGTTTGTCAGCCTTACGCGCCGGTTGCCTTTTACGTTCCAGGAAAATCCCTGGTAGTCATTTCTGTTAGAGCCTGAGTCTACCCCCAAGGCCATAGTGCGGCCGCAAGGATTAGGTTCATTGAAAAATCCAATGACCTCATAGGGATTCGATCCCTCAATCTTCCGGCTTGTAGCGTAGTGCTTCAATCAACTGCGCTACGGCGTGCCCCCGCTTCATTACAAGGTAAGCAATTATTATAAGTTTAAGTTTAAGTTTAAGTTTAAGTTTAAGGTTGTTGTTCACCTATAGGTCTATCATATTCTAAGCAGACGGAATAGCTAAATCGGGCTAAAGCATAGACGGCAGAAATCTCCTCCATGGTCTTCAATTAGTTAATTAAAAAGTGAGTCGTCAGAGGAGTTTCTGACTAAATCACTTTCTCTCTTGGAAATCTGTTATTTTGTTAAGCTTGCTGGGAGACTGGATTTGTACACTGAAGTACTCGATCCTGGATTTGCTGAAACATTCTAACCTCTTCGTCATTCTCCGAAAGTCCTTGCAGTGTAGTCGACAGACTGTTTTGAATGCCATCAAGTGATTGAAAATGAGACCCTTTCAAAGCGACTTTTAGTTTCCGGGACGGTGGAAATATATACGGGGATAAACTAGGCCAGCAAGGAAGAGTTGCAACACCGATATTCGGGTATTAGCTAGACATCGCTCTTCCGACTGCAGTGTATAAAGACATACTGTGATGTATGCCCAAAAATATTTCACTCTTTTCTTTGTCTTTGCTGAACAAATTGGAAACGGATGTTGGACAAATAGATTTCAGCAGCCATTTTGCCTTTGCGTTTTCATATGCGCGTTCAGAGTGGTCTTGAAATTTTATGCTTGATATTTTGGCGTTTCGTCTCCGGTTCATACCTGTAGATCGAAATAAGTATCGTCAATCTGGCATTTTTCCTTTCTCAAATGGATGAAGATATTCCACAGCTCTTACTCAGCCCACATTTGGACAAACATACAAAATTCTACTTCAACAAAACACGATAATTACAGACCAAACTGAATCCACGTTACTATTTCACACAAATGTTTTAACTTGATTAAGCTCGTGGGAGTTGTCAGTTTCTACAGGGAAACATCAGCGGCGCGGTCAGGCGTCGTACCTGTTCGTGTCGCTCACCTGCGCTGCCACCGGTTTTCCCCGCTGCGTGTGAAAACTGTTACTTGTGCTACGCAGCTGCCTCCACACACACACACACACACACACACACGCACACACACACAAAAATACAATTCCAATATTGCAACTCTTCTGATTGGCAGAAAGGATTACCAGATTGGTTGCTGGGTCACGAAACCCATTTTTTCTTTCTTTGTTACTGTAATAATGGCGGCAGTACTGAATCCAAACGCCGACTGAAAGACGGACCATCCGCACGCATATATTCAGCGGGGGTTGTTAAGCTGTACTGACTGAATTTCGAAAACAATTCTTACAACAACGAATATACAAGACTATAAGACTATATACAATCAGTTACTATAGGATTCTGACGATGGTGTATAACACACTGATACATTGGGTTTTTGGACTTTATCCATCGTCCTGGTTTTTAAGATAACTAATAAAAACACGACGTTTCGGAAACTGGATCTGTTTCCGTCCTCAGGTGAAGGAAAACACCTATTCTGTTGGGTCCGTTAGAAAGAGCTAGCCTCAATCACTGGGCCCAGTGAAACAGATCCAGTTTCCGAAACGTCGTGTTTTTCTTAGTTATCTTAAAAACCAGGACGATTGATGAAGTCCAAAAACCCAATATATCAATATATACAATTACTCTACAATTAACAGGCGAGGTCGGTAAATCTAAAATATAAAGTTGTCCCTGTATTTAACTAAGTAAGCACTATGCCATGAAGGCGTATAGGGGAGTGGATGTATAATCCCACGTTTTCTTGACTTCGGCACTGTTCGGAGGTGAGTGGTCAGCTTCACACCACGTCCGCTTTACTTTCGTGGAAAGAGTCCACGGTACCCATTGACTAGGAGGCTGTATGGACCCCAGAGTCGATCTGGACGTCGTGGAGAAGTGAAAATTCTTGACCCCACCGGGACTCTTAACTCCGACCCCTAGGTCGTCCAGCCAGTAGATAGTCGCTATACCGACTACGCTATCCCGGCTTACTACATTTAATAGGCCCGTTCGGTATGAAAAATTAAGATGACATAAAATCATTTACATTACGATACACTCCTCCTTTACAATAAACAGGAAGCACGTTCAGTAACTCCTGTTCCCAGATAAGGTTTTGCCAAATCGTCCAGATGCTGAAGCTATACACCGAATGAATGAGAAATCATCAATAAGGCTTCACTGTTCGCTGTAATTATGTACGCTAAATGAATATTAAAGCCGGTCACGCTAGCCGAGCGGTCTAAGGCATGCTGTCTTCGCTCGCTCGGGAGCCGAGATTGTTGGTTCGAATCCCACTCGGGGCATGGATGTTTGTGTGCGTTTTTCTGTGTTTGTGTACAGGTAGAGGCCTTGCGACGAGCTGATCACCCGCCCAAGGAGTCCTACCGAATGTGTAAGATCTAGAAAAACCGAAGTGAACGTAGAAGTTCATGGAGGTAGGCCTAGGCCCACTGGGGCTGTAGTACCAAAGAAAAAAAATGAATATTAAATAATAGCATATAGAAATCTCTAATACAGGGAGATTATCTTAGAATCTGCCGAAAATCGTTCGGCGGGTTCGGCGAGAGGAAATAAGACTACTCGCGTTATCTCTCACTGCCGGAGTTTGGACTCGTGGCGTATTAGACAGGCCAACAGACTATACTGATTATATGTTAACTCCATTATCACCGAAACATATCCTCTAAAGCTACCATGAATCAAGCCAATCGCAGTCTCGAGCCAATGTTACTGTACTAAACTTTCAGTAAGACATGTTACTTAATGTAATTACACGTATGAGATACACATTGCAACGATATGTTCATGTACGATACCTATAGGAAGTGCAAGAAAAAACTTCGGGTTTAAACTTCATACAGTTACAGTTTCAGACAAAGAAAACGATCCTACTTTCTCAAATAAATTTAGGGAGATGGAGTAGTTATTGGACAGAAATAAACCGCGGTCTTGCTGAAGAGAAATGGGACTGAATTGGAGAGAGGCTTGAACTAACCTCAAAAATTTCCTGTACATCTCGCAGAGGAATCCAGATTTTCAATTTTCAAATGCAAGTATCAATTTAGCCTTATTTCAGAAAACTAACCTAAAAAAATTGAAATTATTTCTTTCTAAATCCCCTGCCGAGTGGGATAGAGGGATACAGACGCAGACAACATGGCTGTCTCATACGCCTGAATTACTTAGGCGCCTTCATATTGTAGCGTGCAGAGTCGTTACTGTGCAACAACCGCAAGATAAGCAAACATAGTACAGCTGTTGCTAAGCAACAGCAAGTAAACACGTTCTCACGGCAACGGATATGTATGCAACAGTAGAGGTACTGTTGGAAAGGGTGTTTACTACACGGTCCGTACCGAGGGCTATAAGGAAGAAATCTGGAGCAACCAAGTAAGAGAATTCCATGTGGAGGCGGGGTCGAATACCTCCACCGTAGCCCTACGAGTCGTGAGAGGCGATGAAAGGCAAATATGTATAAACATTTTGATCGTTTACATTCTGATGTGTTCATTCTTTTGCAACATTCGAATTACCTTGTTGGCCCATCTAAACAGCTACAATGAGTTTTTCTGTCACGCCTACAAACACTCTTTTCCGTAAAATAGGAAACAGCCATTGTATCCAGACTTTTACTCGTACATAAGAATTTGTCTCGTTGCTTTTCCATTGAACTTTATTTTATTTGTGCCACGCATAAACTCGAAGTTATTTAATTTAACGTTGGGAACATTTCAACGACTGAAATTCTCATTATTTCCAGGAATATAAAGGTTCCAACTTGTTTAATTTTGAATCCATGCAGAACTTCCGAACGGATTTCTGTTGTGAATCGACAATTTAAGCGAGACCAAAGCACAGGAGCGAGATATCGTAATCAATCTGCGAGCGAGTTGGTGTTATAAACAGCGGCGATAGAAACGGCTCCTCCAAGCGAGATAGGGTAAATTAGGGTGAAAGAGACGAGCGGGTGAGTAGGAATGACTGCCTTCCTGCCAGCGTTATTGGTGGAGCGGTGATCGCTGCTGTCGTCTATAATGTATCCCTGGACTTCTGAAAGCACGTTGTAAGGAAACTACCGCGTGGGCAGAGGAGAGTATCCGAGTGACATACTGTCCATACACTAATATTTTATCCAAGCTAAAACAAGCAGTTTTCAATCGATAGCAGGGGGACAGTTTACGCAGATATGTTATACTGAATTACAATACAATTCCTTGCTGATGTTAGTAAGGTTAAAGCGTACTCATGTATTCTGAGCACCAAGCCCATTATTGGCAGACTACCAGTAATAACAACTGCTGTGTGAACCAGATCTGGTGAAGAGGTCCTCTTTGCGAATATTTGGAAATATAATTCTTATTGAATTGTATTTTTACCCTACATTTCTTGTAAAACAATTACTTGTAAGATCACCTTCTTATGTGTAGTTTTCTAGCGCCTGAAAGCCAGAATAGTGACGCAATAAGAGAGCCGTTGCTAGGCAACGACTCGAATAAGTTCCCGCTATAACAAACACATACAAATATTACAGTTGGACTCAGTGTTTTCTATGCGAAACGTGATGTAACAAATTACTGCCGCATAATAGAGTGAATAGAGAGGGGATTTGGATTAGTAATTGTATTACTGAACTCTTACAGATTTGAAACTACAAGTAATTATAACCGTTTCACTAATTCACGCGCTTTACAGTTCACTGGAGGACACGCTTAAGTCTTCTCAGCCTGCTCTGCCTTCACCAGTCGTTGTCTGGTAACGGATTCCAATGGCGGACGTTCCCATTACCCTGGGTTCTCGAACTGTACCCGTGCCTCGGATACCAGCTTCTCAAAGCAGCATCTCACAGAGACTGAACGCTAGCAGTTCTCTAACTAACTCACTAACTCACCAAACAAATAACGTCTCTCCACTAACTTCCAGGCTGGCGGCCATCTCTCACCAACCTCCTACCCTTCTAACTGTCTTCTCAGGACTCTCTACTATCAACTGCACTCGGACTGATTCCCAGGCTGGAGGCCACCTCACACCAACCTCCTACTCTTCTAACTGCCGTCTCAGAGCTCTCTTCTCTCGCCTGTACTCGGACTGATCCCCAGGCTGGCGGCCATCTCTCACCAACCTCCTACCCTTCTAACTGCCTTCTCAGGACTCTCTACTATCAACTGTACTCGGACTGATTCCCAGGCTGGCGGCCATCTCACACCAACCTCCTACTCTTCTAACTGTCGTCTCAGAGCTCTCTACTCTCGCCTGTACTCGGACTGATTCCCAGGCTGGAGGCCACCTCACACCAACCTCCTACTCTTCTAATTGCCGCCTCAGGACTCTATCGCTAAGTCAAAATCAAATTTATATTACGGCCAGTCTGTCTTGGTGGCATGCCGCCATCCGGTGTATAAGACCAGAGTTTATTACTGTCAGACAGTTGCGGTTTTGTTGATGTGGGGTGCCTTCTCTAACGAAAGGATAGGTCTGTCATTTACAATTGCTGCTGGCCCTCGCCAGCACAGTCATTCTCTGGTCCGAGTAGTGAGGGACTCATGACTACATTTTACTGTTTTAGACTCAAGACTCCACCAACCTGGAAGGCCAATACCCCGTATTTATATCCGCCAGAAACAGGGCGGCCTAGTTATACCCCCAGGCACTGGGTTCCTTTTTTTTTTTCGTCTCCTATAATTCGTAGGGTTCCGGTGGAGTAGTTGGGACAGGCCTCCGTACGGAGAACCAAGCACTCAGAGTCAGTCAGAGTCACAGAGACACAGACCCCACAGAAAACACCTCTTCCAACAGTTCCTTCATTGTTGCATGGGCACGTTGCTTGAGTAGCTGTTGCCTAGTAACAGATGTGTTTCCAGAGTAGTTTCCTAGCAACGGTTGTCTCTGCTCGCTTCACAATTCTGGCTTTCAGCAGACATACCAAAATGTATTTACTGTACTCTTAAGTAACTACTGACTGACAAAATGAAAAGAGTGAAAGGAGCGAACCTACTGGGGTGGCTGGAAAACGCTGTGCACGCTGACTTCGTCTCTCACTCGCTACGTACAACCAGGCACACTCATTCACCGTATTTTTTATCACACCTCGTATCATAGGGGAAGGGCCAGCTATACCTATAATGGCATGGAGACAGCTTTCCAGCTACTGAGTGAGGTACTTGCTGATCCTCTTACACCTGCGCCGATACATACTAGTTCAGTTCTTTTGTTTTCTTGGTGTGGGATGAGACTGAGTCCACTTGGTACGTCGGCCACTAATTGTCCTATTGTAAGAGCCCCAGCTGACAGATGAGTATGGGGTATTTCTTCGCATAAGAACTGGCAGGGGAAACTGAACTACTTCGAGAGAACCTGCCCCAGCGCCACTCTGTCCACCACAAATCCCACATGACCAGACCCGGGCTCGAACTGGCCTTCAGGTAGACCCTTACTTACTCATTTACGGAGTTGAGCCCTTCTTGAGGAGAAGCCAAATCTGCAGCTACTCAAGAATTTACCAGCATTTCATGGATCCCGAAGGTTCATTACCGTGTTCACAAGAGCCCTCCACTAGTCCCTATCCTGAGCCAGATCAATCCAATTCATACCATCTCATCCTAAGGTAAATTTTAATTATTAATTAACTTTAATTAATTTAATTTAAAATTTAATTAATATTGTCCGCCCACCTCCGCCTTGGTCTTCCCAGTAGTCTCTTTCCTTCTGGCTTTCCCACCAATATCCTATATGCATTCTTCTTCTCCCCATTTGTGCTACATGTCCTGCCAAACTCATCCTCCTTTCAGGTAGCACCGAGTAAAAAATCTACGGCCCTAAGACCAGGTGAGCAAGGTTGCCTGTTAATGTATCACGGTGGGAATATTCAGCGCAGAGCAGCCGTATTTACTCGTGAAACGGCCTTGCTGAAACCATACAGACAGGTCGTGTAGATGCAGCTCATTAGCCAGGAAGTTTTGCAGCTTTATTTTATATCGCTCAGAGCTGACAGGCAGCTTCATTCTCACAGAGATAAGGACCAATAATGGCAGAACAAGATAACGCTCAACATGCGCTGACGTTGATGAGACCATGAGGGTTGTGTAGGATCCTGGTATCAACCATTAACTATTAGGGCAAGTGCTCACCAAGGAAACTGGCAACAGCAAAGCAACCACAATATCCGAGATTTGTTATCAGCCTGAGTTCAACACATGTTACTGAATGAAGCAGCGCAAACTGAGGAAACGGCAACGCAACTCGCGGGAAGACTGTGAAACTCAACTTCCACTTAAGTAGTTCTTGCTCAGTTTGAATTCTGAATGGCGATAAAGCAGATCATAGTGTGACACTCGGCGAACACCCTGTTGAACTCGAATTCGTCACGCCGTTCTGACACTCATAACAGCAGAGTATTACGAATAGGTGCAGTAGGCTTGCGAAGAATCCTATTGCACCGTGTATTCTAGCTTTGCGCTTCCACTCCTTGCCGTCTTGCTGCAACTTCGTCGATATTCTAGCATGTACATCTACTGTTGTGCAATAGAAGAATATATAACGACTGTTTTTGAGCAACGGCTCGCCAAACACGTTCCCGCGGAAACGAACACGCACGCAACAATAGAAGAACAGAGTTTTCGATGTGGTCCGCACCGAAGAGTTATAAAGAAGGCAACTGAAGCGATCCAGTCAGTTGAGAATCGGCTGTCGAATTCCGAATTTGCCAATGTGACTTCAGTTGAGGGTTGCCAGTAGAGTCAAGCTCTACAAGGAACGATGAGAAGTTTCTAAACTTGAGTTGATAATTGAGAGAGTTCTGTTGCCGGATATTCGCTAGACAGGAAGGATCTGATTGCGGGAAGCTGAAGAATCCCCGCTTTTAGAAGCCGTTACATGTAAACGGCCGGTTAAGACGCATCAGGCTGGAAAAGGCTTAGATGGTGCTGTGGTAATTTGTGAAATGAGATTTGCGGTGGCGCTCTAATTCCTTGTAGTTCCGAGTAGTGTAAGTGGCCAATAAGTCCAATATCCAATCCATAACTCGTCTACAGTCACCCCTCAATCGTGGCAATATATTAATATTCACATTTTTTCCGTCTCCTCATTTTACAACACAACATGCTTCGGCCTAATTGGACATCATTAGGTGTATAAGATGTTGGATTAAAGGAACCTGCTACCCTGTTATCACGCTGCTCTGCTTTTTATTTTGAAGTGAAAGGGTTCTAAAATATTCTTAATTATATTAGATTAATTGGAAGGTGCTATGGCATGGAAATGAATGTGGAGAAAACAAAAGTAATGAAAATTTCGAGACAACCAACCCCAGTCACAATAAACATAGACCAAAAACAACTGGAGAATGTGAAATGTTTCAAATATTTGAGTAGCTTGTTAACAGATGATGGAAGGTGTACTTGTGAAATTAAATCTAGGATTGCCATGGCAAAAGCTGCATTTAGCAAGAAGAATTTTTTACCAGCAAATTGGACTTAAATTTGAGAAAGAAACTAGTGAAATGCTACGTTTTGAGCATGGTTTTGAATGGGGCTGAAACTTGGACATTTAGGGCAGTAGATCAGAAACACCTGGAAAGCTTCGAAATGTGGTGTTGGAGAAGGATGGAGAAGATCAGTTGGACCGATTATGTGAGAAATGAAGAAGTGTTAATTAGAGTCAGTGAGCAGAGGAATATCCTACACGAAATAAGAAAACGGAAGGCTAAATGGATTGGTCATGTTTTACGCAGAAACTGCCTTCTAAAATAAGTTATTGAAGGAAAGATAGGGGGGCGGATAGAAGTGACCAGAAGACGAGGAAGAAGACGTAAGAAGATGCTGGATGATCTTGGGGACAGAAGAGGATATTCTCAATGTTATATTTTAGCGTCCTGTTGCACTGATTTATGTCCATGATTTGCACATGTAGTGCAAGAGAGAAGAGTAAGGTGAATAAATGTATGCACTGTAAGACGGTCAGAATAAATCATGGAGGATATTCTCATTCAGAGGAGAAAGCTCTAGATCGCATTAAGTGGAGGAACTGTTTTGGAAGAGACTGTGGACCTGTCGTCTTGATAGATTAGTGATGAATGATGAATATTAGATTATCATGCCGTTGTTATGCACGTGTTTGGTATATGTTATTTTTGATGTGCTGGTTTATCTTCTCGTGCTGTGTTTGGTTGTTCTGAGTGTTTCTGCGGAAGTGAAAGCTTGTTTCTTCCCAACTCAGCCAGCTCGGTCACTCTGAAACAGCTCTGCACTGCAGGACTGCAAAGATTACAATGGAAGTAACCCAAAGAATATCATTTCAGACGCTGGTGAATAGAGACAATTCTCCACTTAATTGTGAATTTATTTACATAACTCTTAATGAAATGCGATTTTTCGTTCACTAGTAATTTAATTTCAAAAGCCGGCGGACATTTCTGTAACACCCGGTATATTGTTGTTGGGAACAAGAGATCCATGTCTTAAGGCAATAATAATGACTCCCTTAAAGAAAAAGGCACTCTGGAAGAGAGGAGACGGTGTCTTCCCAGATATGTTCCAATTTCCAGTCCCGGTAACAAGACCAGTACAACACAAAACACGACTTCTCTAGCATTCTGCAGGGAATCATATGTTGTAACAGAGAAGAAATTAAGCAAGAGCCGCATACCCTTACCTTGGTATTATAACTACAAGACAGACGTGACAGAATTAGATACATTACGACAAGTGATGAAAACAAGGTGGAAGGAGAAGGAATTATGGGAAAAATAAAGCGGAAAGGAACTGTTCAGAACGCCAATGTTTAGACGAACCAAACGGTAACGAGGATTGACTCCGCTCGTTTATGATCGTGGCTAATTTTAAGTTAAGCCTAACATACATTTAGTTTAGAACTGTGAAGTAGTGGAAGAAAAAAGTAAAGCTATTCCTGCAAGAGGCCGTGTAGGCCCATAAGGTTGTGAGACATCGAGGCCCTTACATTTTCAAGGCGAACGGCTCACAGATGGTGGTGACGTCAGTCTTACGAGCCGGCCGCGATTTACCTCCCCCAAGGAAGACTCCTGGTACTCATTTCTGTTAGAGGATGGGCCGACCCCAGGGCTGTAATGCGGCTGGAAAGAGTAGGTCAATTGAAAAATCCATTCACTCCGTCGGGAACCCAACCCGCGAACTTTCGGCTTGTGCCTCAACTAAAGAACTGGAAGTATGGATGCAAATGACATCTGTCGAGGGGTTTGTGCTCAAGCTTCGCCCCAGAACTCCGTCAGACAACATATTAAAAGGATTAAGGTATCCGAGAAGCAGAACACTGCCTAGGGCCTCTGTGAGAGGCAGGCAGGCAACTTGTCTGGCGTAAGGGGGTAGGGGCTCCCTACGGCTCTAAATGCAACAAAAATGAGGTGATTCCCGCTCCCTGTCTTCACTAGCTCTAGCTCTATAAAGCGTCTAACACACACCCACGCCACACAATATTTTTCAGTACCTCGGGAGCCAGCAAGCTTCTTAACCGCCTATTGATTAAGCAGTCGTGGACAGCAGACAAGCGGTGGTTCTCCAGCTTGGGGTTACAACTCATCGCAAAAAAAAAAAAAAAGTTTGTTACGAAATGTCACAAGAGGGCTAGGACCTGGAAGGTTTCTGCATATAACTGTTTCATAATTATTCACGTGAATTTATGTATACGTCTGTTTTGGAGTATGATGTTAGTAAAGAGGCCGTGGAGGCCCATAGTTTTCTGAGGAGTCGAGGCTCCGGCGTTTTCTAGACAATCGGCTCACTGATGGCAGTGAGGTTAAGTAAAGCTATCCTTGTAACAGGCCGTGAAGGCTCATGGGGCTGTGAGACGTCAAGGCTCCCATATTTTCTAGAAAATCGGCTCACAGATGGCTGTGAGGTCGTCAGCCTTACGCGCCGGCCGGTCGACCGCTCTTTACCCCCAGGAGGGTTCCTGGTACTCATTTCTGTTAGAAGTTAAGTCCACCCCAGGGCCATAGTGCTTCTGGAAGTATTGGGGCAAATGAAAACTCCCAATGACCTCATCGGCAATGGAACCCGAGACCTTCCGACTTGTAGCATAATGCCTCAGCCAAATTAGCTACCTCGCATCCTCCATAATGATGTTAGTACTTTAAAGAGTCTGTTTGCTTACGTGCGAGTTAAGTTAGTCAATGTCAGGAATGGTAGGGTGAATTGTGAAAAATGAATTGTAATGGATTTTTAAAGAAGCGGTCGTCATCTGATCAAGTTACTAACCCACAATTATCCTACAGTGACTGGGGAAACCCGCGTGAAACCTCAGTGTGGATAGTCGGTGCTTCGGTCGAGTTTCGAACTCAGTACAAATCTACAGCGTTAGCACAAGACCAGACTGTTTTGGTTTTTTAAGAAGTCTTTGCAAATTATCGAACCAACTGAATTATATATTCATACATAAGCCACTTGTAATTCCGAAAGATGCATAACATTAACGTAATTGCTACTCGTACTACTCTTTTTGCTCCTTGTAGCAGAGAGTCACGTTCTGTAAACGGGGAAGGTTCTCGAGTTGGTTCCACGGGTACTTCCGCCCGCCTACAGACAGGAAGGTCTGCATGCATAACAGTGAACGATCACAAAGTAAAGGGGAAATCTCCTTCATCAGTTACATAAGCTTCCGTGTTATTATATTTCCCAGCTTTCCACGCTTCATGTTATTGTATGATACGTAGAGGCCGAAGTTTAACGCCACCTACCACAAATAACACGCACAAATAGTCGATCGCTAATCGTCTCCTTTTCATACACAAATCCCTAGCTAATCCAGAGCTCCAGAGTAACTGGGGGGAGAAGTCAAAATTCTTAAGCTATAATCCGTATTACTTACTTACTCATGGAACTGAGCCCTTCTTGAGGAGCCGCCAATTCTGCAGCTACTCAAGAATTTCCCAGCATTTTATGGAACCCGCAGGTTCATCACCGTGTTCACAAGAGCCCTCCACTGGTCCCTATCCTGAGCCAGATCTATTCAATCCATACCATCCTATCCTATCTCTCTAAGATCCATTTTAATACTGCCCACCCACCTACGCCTTGGTCTTCCCTGTGGTCTCTTTCCTTCTATAATCCGTATTAGCGAAGTTAAATGTAGCCTTAAAAGAAAGGAAAACTTAGAACATAGATAAATGGAAAATTTAATGGTATAAGTAATGCCGATGAAAATAAAATATATCATTGTAGAGCTCTTATTTGATAACTATAAAGATACAATACATTTATTTATCGGTAGAAGACTTAGAAATCTTACTCGTTTCTGAACGTAATAATGTAGGTTTGAAGTAACTGTTAAGCTTTGTCTGTACAGGCAAGTAACGCATCTGCCTTCCTAAATGTCACGTGTCGTTTAATATTACGTCACGTAGTATGAGTGACTATAGACGGGGTTGGGTTTGGTGAAGGGATTTATTGACCACTTATTCACAACTCGGAACTACAAGCAATTACAACACCGCCGCTAATTTCCACAATTCACAGATCACCACAGCACCCGCTAAACTATTTTCCAGCCCGCCGTGTTTTCACCAGCCGTTCCTTGGCAACGGCTTCTGACAATTGAGATCCTTCAGGTCCACGCGCTCAGGTCTTCTCCTCTAAATTTCTGTATAGATATCTTTATCGATTTGTTTGTAACATATCGGCAAGGATCACATAGAAAACACAGTTCTACTGCTGCGTTCAACCGCTGCATTATTAAGAATCTGTTGCATAGCAACGGGAACGTGTTTACCGAGCTGTTGCCCAGAATTGATGGCTGTTTACAGAGTCACAGCTCGGCAAACGGCATGTACCCCGTAACATATACTCAACTGTGAACAGCAGTTTTAATTTTTCATATTTCGACCAGGATTATCCGATATCCGGATTAACTGCAACTGGATATGCGACAGTTTGCTATAGTATACTTCACTTAACACACGTCCAAATCAAGATAGTATTAATACTCCCGAAAGAGGCGTTCACGATTCACTGAAAAAAAAAGTGCACTCACTTATTCGTGACCTCCTACGTAACATACAATCATGCAGCATGTCACCATAGCAACGAATCGATAATTCGTTGCTATGGTAACCTGGAATTGCCTACTGTCAATGACAAATCTCACGATTACCAAATTCCTTTTCGGGAATTATGGAGTGAATGGCTGCCAGCTACCGGCATATCCTCTAGGGTGTGGATCACCCACTGTCAGCTGTTCGTAACTGTTTATTCAAAATATTCAACGCTTTAGTCCACATCTCGAGGCCCTCTGCTCCATTTCAAACACGAGGAGGCTTCTTGGAATGTTGACAAGGGACTCACAAAAACTGCAACAATTTCCGAATGGAGTACGTCGATGAACATGTGACAGCAGTTCGTACTCGCCAAGAACTCAGTTTTAGTGATCTGGGTCGGCCCGGAAATTATATATGTTGACATTTCGACCTAACGATGTTGAACAAACTAAAACTTCATAGTGTGAAACAAACTCGAGGTTAATACTGAATATATACTTTGTTAGCTTGTTTTATGAATTACTCTTGTAAGATAAGACTTTCTTACTAAAGGAAATTAATCCGTACATGCACAAACACAAACACAAACACATAAAGTAATGGGAACCGTCTATCGCGGAGTGTTTATCGAGCCGTTGCCTGGCAATGCGTTGACATATCACAATATTTCACATACGATATCATACAGGCCTAATTGGTAGCATCCTTCTGCTCTCTTAAAATAGATGGTTCGGGAAAATTGTTTAATTAAAATATAAACAACATTATTATTCCATTCTGACACGAAGTTTAGAGAAAATGTATACTGTGCATTGTGGACGATCTATTTACTTTCAGGAATATACCATAAGCCGTCCCTGTGACAGACCGTGGAGGCGCATAGTGTTGTGAGACATCGAGGCTCCCACATTTTCCAGATAATTGGCTCACAGATGACGGTGAGGCTGTCAACTTTACGCGCCAGCCACAGAAGATTAATGATACTATTTCTATTAGAGGCTGAGTCGAACCCAGGGTCATAATGCAGCTGCAAGGATTAGGTCAATAAAATAATGTAATTACCTCGTCGGAAATCGAACCCGCGACCTTCCGGCTTGTAGCACAGTTCCTCAAACAACTACGCTATCGTGTGACCCAGGTATATACCATATAAGTATGAAGTTCTATTAGGGAGGTCATCTACAGAAATTTCTGAAATCTGACCAAAATCCTGAGAAGCGTTTTGGAGAAAATCATCATTTTGGGGTGGGGTAGAGGAATCTGAGGTCTATTTTGGACACACAATGTTCTTATATACCTAGCGCCGATGTCTACACTCTTTGAAAGACGTACATGAACAAAATCCGGTCAACTGTCCATACGCAAGCACATACATACACAGAAGCATACACTTACAGCAAGAGAGACAGAAAGATGCAATTCCAAAATCGCTTTTCGTACTCACAGACGCTGAGAACGTATCTAGTCTGTCAAAATGTCAGTGTCTACTTTCACCTTCACAGTACCGACTCATGATAAATTAAACTCATAAACTTTCATTACATTAAGTCACCAGCTGTTCAGAGTAGGTCAGTATACAGAGCGCCCCAGGAGAAAAGGTCAGTATTGTGGGAGATCATAGTATCGACCATTTTAAGCAAAAAGTGTATATGTACGTGTGCCCTATTCTGAACGGTATCCGAGATAGAGCTATTTCACTGTACAGTACACTGTACAGACGAGCAACACGCCATGTCCTCACACGTGTTCCAAAGTGCATTGATGCTGACGGTAGAATTTTGGAAAATGTGTTATACTGTACCAACTTTGTCACTTGAACAATAAATACCGGTATTAGAAACAGTAAGTGATATCTCAAAAATCATTCGGAATGGGGCACATGTACATATAGACTTGTTTTTGTTTAGAATGACCGACACAGTGACCTCCCAGGATGTTGATGTTCCCTCCGTGGGCACTCTGTGGGTGGTTATCCCTTTGTGTGAGTGGGAGGTGTGTGGGTGTACGCGCTAAGGAGCGATGCGATGTTCACCTCTGCCTTTCTTGGGACGGTTTGTGTGTTTAGAACGTTGTACAGTGAGCGTAGCGGTCGTGGTTTTATTGTATGCGCATGGCAGTTACGTCTGTGTTGCTATATGTTTGAAGTTTCCGTGCTATTTCAGTGTCACGCCGGTGAATTTGACGTAGTGGTTTCTGTTGTGTGGTGGTAATTGTTATGTTTTCAGGATTTCTCTTGTGGTGTGTCCTGATACCAACTTTGTCACTTCAACAATAAATACCGGCAATAGAACCAGTACGTAATATCGCCTTCTTCTAAAATATTTTGAAGCTGTACAGTGAAACATCTCTACCGCGGAAACCGTTCGGAATAGGGCACATGTACATATAAACTTTTTACTTAGAATGCCCGATACTATGACCTCCCAGAATATTGACCTTTCCTCCTGGGACGCTCTGTATATCGACCTTCCGGCGTTACTGTCCTAGAGCAACAACAAATCATGTGACGTGTTGTGCTAACACAACTCCACCAATGCCATTCTCAAATCTTACACATTACTTACACATTATGTAAAGCTCACTGATACCGCAAAACATTTGGAGGAAGCAAATTCTCCTTACCGGAATTTCACAGGTTGGAAGGAACACAAGCTATCGCTTCTCGGCTTCTTACCTGCAAAGAGAAGAACAGTACTGATTATGATCAAGGTAAGATTACAAATACTGAAGAGTACCAACTGGGACACGACGCCATGTATTCTGGTACTGTGAGCTTAATAATAAAAAAGAATTAAGCAGCAAGCTGAGCTGCTGGCTTCTTGCTGGCTGAACGCTTACTTCGCAGTCCCGATAATGAAGGCTGCAATTTCTTCCGCAATATTTATAAATCTCTACCGCACTATATGGCGCCGTGCCCTAGTAGTACTCTTCATAGCCACCGCTTGCTGGGCCCCAAATATAACATTATAAGAACAGGATAGAAAAATGGATTAACGACTTTCAAGAAATCATGGAAATTAAACTATCTAATACTCTTCATGTACCCCATACAGAATGAGAGAGATTCTCCCTCTAGCCTTTATTACACACAGACAACCAATTTCAGACCCATGAACCATGTGTAGGGCGTCGATTCAATACTTAAATTCTCCCCAGCGTCTCTCTCGTAACTGGAAAAAAAGTGGGTTTGTTGGGTTGGCATCTGTACGCTGTACTGAAGCATTTGGCTCGTGTGTACTTCTTACAGTCAAGGCAACACCAATTTTTATATTATTTTTTCGGAAAGAGTAGTCATCAGCCACTTATTTTTCTGACTCTAAAGTACATTTTATTCAATATTAGCTACACATCATACTTAAAACATATTTCTTTCATACAGAAAGAAAGACTCTCCGGGTCAGCTGTAAAGAGTTCTTCTAAACACCAGTGGAGGCACCACTTGACGGCTTGCACGTGCGCTGACCACATAATCTGATACAAGATGTCACAGCACGTCATATCTGTGGAGAGAGATAGGAAATTCTTGACAGCAGGCAAATAGCTGAGACATTTCTTGTTGTATTTTAAACAGGTCGTTCCATTACTGGAGTCAATACGGAAAGAAGTCCAGAGAAAATGTATCGGAGGATGAATATTAACTTCATATTTTTGTCACGGATTGAATCCAGTATAATTATAACGAATCTCTTTAATCGTGAACACAAACGAACAGAAATTAAAACACCAATTAGTTAATTATATAAACGGTTCACGAGTTATTTTCGCCCTGACATTCGTTTAGCATTGAGTAGACGCTTATCCAGATGAAATTCTGGGGCATACAAGTGTTGGTTTTAATGAAATCAATCTAACCTATGAAAACAGGTTATGTCATAATCAGTGTAGGCAACTTCACAGAAGAAAATGCTTGTGTAAGTAAGTTCGAAGTTCCAATATTGGTGTGTGAATACCGGATGGGAACAGAATCTAGTAACTTTCTAACGGTGACGTAACGGTCTACTTCACTAACTGATTATGACACTCGTTTCAACAGTTGATGGAGTGCAGGTGTATGGGCATACATAACGGAGCCTCAAATATTCAGCTCCCTTTCATTACATGACACGAAGTGTTTTGCGGAAAACTGAAGCCGATCGATTTCAAGTGTCTTTGATTCTATAAAAATATTTCCGAACAGATCACATAGAAACTAGTCTGTGATCCTACAGACTCGTGCGTTTCAATTATAAGATTTCATTTAATTTATATTTCAACCCTACAAAGTGTGAGAAATGAAGAAGTGTTAATTAGAGTCAGTGAGCAGAGGAATGTCCTACACGAAATAAGAAAACGGAAGGCTAATTGGACTGGTCATATCTTACGCCGTAACTGCCTTCTAAAAGAAGTTATTGAAGGCAGTTACGGCGTAAGATATGACCAATCCAATTAGCCTTCCGTTTTCTTATTTCGTGTAGGACGTTATTGTCACGTGTGGGATGGTATGCTTGACGAAGTAACGGATTCTAGTTCGGATGATTGAATTTATTAGCACTTCGGTTAAAATTTTCATAATCACAATTAAATACAGCACTATCGCTGATTTATATAATTTCCAGTTCACCGATGCACACGCAATAGGATTGTTCGTCTTCACTAGTCGCCTCCTAGCAACGGATCTCAACGCAGAAATTAGCACTTCAAATTACTATGAAGACTTCTTGCTATTTCGTCTACAACCACTCTGGAACCTCGAAAATTTTTTTCTTACGGCTTAGCTTACGACTAACTCGTAACTGTCCTGAACAAATTCTGTCAATCCCTTCTCTTATAAGCACTCTGCACAGACCCCACGGAAAACACCGTCTCTATTCCTGATGACGTCACCGATTTCATAGCACGTTCCGATACGCGTGAATGTGTTTACCCAGCCTCATCTACAACAACCTCATCTATTATTGCGTAACCTAGCAACCATCTACTTAGCAAGATCTGTCTTCGCGGTAACTTGTTTACCAACATGTTAACTAGCAACGGGCATACTTGTAATATTATAAATTGTCTTGTTTTTTACTTCGTGTGTTTGTTTATTTCACTTATTCTCATTTTGTCACTGGCTTTTGGGCTGTTGTGTTAGCACGCAATTAAATAAGAAATGAATTATTGATCTGAGTGAAGAAATCGAGTGTAAACTTCCTTTTCATCATTATGTCGATCTGCTATTTAAACGTGCAGTGAGATGACTTGGGATAATTCGCACAATAACGTATTTTCCCCCACCTTAGACAGCCTACTGACGCTGTATTTTGCTTTGTACAGATCTAGACTCGAACATGCTTATCTTTCTTGGCACTCTGCTACTGATTCCAATAAATTTGAGCGCATGCAAGAAAAATTTGCAGTCCTTTGCCATAACAGATTTTTGCAAGATATGGAATGTCACTACGATAATTTATTGAGAATATTCCATTTGCTGTCACCGCATAATAGGCCTCGTCACTCTCATGCTTTGCTTTTAACAAATATTTACAGCGGCACGAGAAATTGCCCATATGTCCTCGGAATATTCGTAACTTCAATATGTTCACTTGTTATTCCAGCCACTGCCCTTCAGCTAGACGCTGTTTCAACAGCAAATGCAGTGTGAAAACTTCAGGGAGAGATATTTTCAAGAACTCTTGCTTGAGCGTTAAATGTCTAAACTGATTCACTTTTCTTTGTTTTATTGATTATTTTTTATTTTGTCCTGTGCTGCCATACTGCTGTTGTTTGTATTCGGCTGAGTCTGTAATTTGCCATTGGCTGTTGAGCTCAGCACGTAAATAAATTTATAATCTAAATTAATTATTATTATTATTACTAATCACCGCTACCTAAATCCACGGGCAGACAATTTCTTGAGGAGGCACTAAGTTACTCGGCCAATAAAGATATTCCCAGCATATTACGTTAATCGACGGGTTCAACGCTTTCATGCTTACAGAAACCGCCACTGAACCCCATTCTGAATCAAATGCATTCAGTCAACACCATCCCACTCTATTGCTCAAAATTCATTTTAATATCATCCTCTCATCTTAGCTTATATCGCACAACTGATCTTATATACTTCAGATTTTGGAGCCAATTTTCAGGACTTGTCACATTTTTCATGCGTGCTACATGCTTATCCTCCTCCATTTGTTCATCCACAAGTGTCAATTATGAAGCTCATTCTCTGTTTCGCCCGTTTCCTTCCCAGTTCTACTGATTACGGAAGTACGGTTCGAGGTAGACATTCAAGGCCGTCTCCGACGAAGAGGAAGCAAAATTGTGATGGTAAACAGTCTTCTTTGTACAGTATACTATGTACAATTAATATATCTCCATTAAAATACCAATACTCACAGAATAGACACGATACACTTAAACAAAAGAATTCTCGTACGTTCGTGACCTACTTCATGATGTACGTTCATGCTCACTGTTAACGCTCGACACCTCGTTGTTATGATAATCCGAAATTGTGTATAATTTCAGTTTTCATCTCAACTTTATAATATAGTGCTATTGCATTTTATGTGAGGGATGCGTCCCTGAAGACCTTGCATAAATCAAGACAAATTTTCTCATAGTTTTGAAAAACGTGATTCTTGCCGATTCCTTTTAGATTCCCATTATTTGAAAATTTGCTCATAAAGTGAGAGTTTTTTATTTGCTTTTATATTGCACTATTTAAGATTCGCATAAGTGCAGCCGAGGCCCTGAATCACTTCAGCCTGCAATGCTTACTGTTATCGCTATTGTTCAGGAAGATTCCTGAACCTAAGGCATGAAACTTAACAGGCCACATGGCCGATTGCCTGATTACGATGATATTTGTTCAAATTACTTACTGTGGGGTTAGGCCGAGCCATAGCTCAAGCGGTTAGTCGCTGGCTTCCCACCGCGGCGGCCCGTGTTCGATCCCGGGTCTGGTTAAGTGGGATTTGTGGTGGACAAAGTGGCGCTGGGGCAGGTTTTCTCCGAGTACTTCGGTTTCCCCTGCCAATCTTAATTCCACCAATTGCTCCACAATCACCCTCACCTATTATCTGGGGCTGGTACAGTAGGCCAGAAGTGGCCGCAGTACAAGGGACTTAGTCCGACCTCACTAGCAATAAAAAAATACTGTGGGGTTTATGACGTTACGTTTACTACTCGTAACAATACCGTCGATGGTCAAAGCAAGGAGGAGGGGTGGAGAAAGTAGCATGATGGGTAGAATCAGAAATATGTACAGATATTTTGAACAATAAAATGAACTTTCAGATTCTGTAAAAGGGGGAGAATATATTGAGTAGATGAGCCACTATCATGGTTTCCAAATGGACTACGCTCCACGGATTCAGTCACTTGCAATAAGACAATCACAATGTCTGGATGTAACAGTTGACTTATGAAGATAAGGAATTTCACAAAGACGTAGTGCATGTGGGGTACTTAACGTTACCAGCATCTAGACGTCTGGCGGTAGGATCATTGCCGAAAGATGTATTGGAAAATATGTGGAAGGAAACGGCCATAGCCTAATGGAAGTGCCATTCTGGAATTTGCCTGGACGGACAGAGAACGATAACGAAAAATCTCAGTTAAGAAACTCAATGTAACATACGAAATCCGAACCGAGTACCTCTTGAACCCAGTACAGAGCATGATCAATGTAATTTCATGTTCTGAGTTCCAGCTTCTCGAGCTGAACTGAAAGTTTTACCAATTTTGGTTTTGCATTCTGGTACATAAATATTATCATAAGATTTCATGACCCAAAATTATGTGCGTCCTTGTTCTTCGTCTGCCAACCTAAAAGTCGTCCGCTTGGTTATTTATATTATTGATTGAAAAGAATTGAAAGCGACGAGGCTGACCTCAAATGGCATAACATTCATGTAAAATTTAGTGGATATTTATGAACTTGACCAATATTTGAAACAGGGTTCAAGGACATACATACATGGCATGATGACATCACAAAAATGTCCCCGTTATGCCGGAAAACAGGCATAACAATAAGACGCAAAAATATTACACCGGGGTAAGTACTAGTGTGCCGGTCACGGTAGCCGAGCGGTCTAAGGCATGCACTGGGAAGCCGGGATCGTGGGTTCGAATCCCACTCAGGGCATGGATGTTTGTGTGCGTTTTTCTGTGTTTGTCTACAGATAGAGGCCTTGCGACGAGCTGATCACTCGCCCAAGAGGTCCTACCGAATGTGTAAGATCTAGAAAAACCGAAAAAGTGAACGGAGTTCATGGAGGTAGGCCTAGGCTCACTGGGGCTGTAGTGCCAAGGAAAAAAAAGTAGGAGTGTCGCGTGGTTGAAGAGAACAATCAGACTGAACCGTTTCAAGAGTCAGAGTCAGAGTCAGAGTCAGAGGACTGGTGGCTCACAGACAATCAGTTCGTCTTGTGGTTCAAGAACAGTCTCTCGCGCTCTCTCTCTCTCTCTTTACAACTGAAGTCCTCAGGCAACCTCCTCTGACTAGAAGATCGGTTTGTGTGTTTTACTTATGAACAGGTTTGGACTTTGTCAAGTGTGCGTATCAAACATATAGCATGTTAATAAAAGTTTGTTTCCTTTGGCAGTATATACAGTACAAGTCTTCTCACAGGTTAGGTTTTGCAAGTGAATTTCTTCTAACATGTAAAATTCAGTTCGTACCTCATAGGAAAGGCATTGTCTCCAATCGGTTAATGGTATTTAGGGATATAATCAAGGGCCGCGCCATAGCTCAAGCGGTTAGTCACTGGCTTCCCACCGCGGTGGCCCGGGTTCGATCCCGGGTCTGGTCAAGTGGGATTTGTGGTGGACAAAGTAGCGCTGGGGCGGGTTTTCTCCGAGTACTTCGGTTTCCCCTGCCAATCTTCATTCCACCAAATTCTCCATCATCATAATCACCCGAGGCAGGCTACAATAGGCCAATCAGTGGCCGCCGTGCCGAGTGGACCCAGCTGGACTCCACCCCCCCCCCGCTAAGCGAATTTTTTTTAGGGAAAGAATCACTGTTTACCGTGAAAACCATATGGAACACATAAATAAACTCTGTAGCAGAATGTACAGTTCACTCATGGAGCTGAGCTCTTCTTGAGAAGCCACCAGTTTTGCAGCTTCTCAAGAAATTGCCTGCATTTTATGAACCCGAAGGTTCATTACCATATTCACAAGAGCCTTCTACTGCTCCCTATCCTCAGCCAGATCAATTCAGTCCATACCATCCCATCCTTTGTAAGATCCATTTTATTACTGTCCACCCACCTACGTCTTGGTCTTCCTAGTGGGCTGTTTCCTTCTGGCTTTCTCACCAATATCCTATGTACATTCCACTTCTCCCCCATTCGTGCTGCATGCCCTGCCCATTTCATCCTCCTCGACCTGATCATTCTAATTATACCTGGAGAAGGGTACAAGTTATGAAGCTCCTCATTATGCAGTTTTCTCCAACCTCCTCTCACTTCATCTCTCTTCGGTCCAAATATCCTCCTCAACCCATTGTTCTCAACCACCCTCAGTCTATGTTCCTCCCTTAATATCAGAGACAAAGTTTCACACCCATACAGAACCAAAGGCAAAATTATAGTTTTTTTATATTATATTTTTTATGTTTTTAGACAGGAGACAAATAGACAGAAGGTTCTGGACTGAATGGTAGCAAGCTTTACCCGAGTTCAATCGCCTCGTACAGTTACAGTATGTTAAACAGGAGGTACATACAGTAACCACTGGGCTTTGAATGGTTAATATCCTCGAAAATGCATAATGCACACTGTAGCGATGTGGCTCAGTGCACAAACGAGCACAATTGAGACTAGGAACTGTGGCATAACAGCTAACAGTATTTTCAACACTAACATGAGCCAAAAATTATCAGCTAACACGCAGTCACACTCAGACCTTGTTCTTTAGAATATTGCAATAGTATTTATTGTAGTGCCCTGCAGGATACAGAATGAGATGTGGGCGGAGAAGTAGCAAACATGAATCGAATTTAATCTGACATTTTAACAGCCTCATTGTAAATACTGCAATCTTCATGCTACAGTATGTAGAGACATAGGCACTGGGTTCAGAACTCGTACTGTCACGTGATTGTGTGATTATAGAAGGAGTATGGACTGGTAATTGTATCTATTAAACTCTTATAGAGTAATTATAACCGTTTCACTAATTCATACACTTTATATTTCACTAGAACACACTTCTTCTGAGTTTGCTGTTTCTGGTAGAGGCTTCCAATGGAGGACGATCCCTTACTCTGTTTTTCTGAACTATTCCCGTGTCTTTGCTATAGCAACTCTCGACTGACTGCCTGTAGACTTGTCCTGCTTATAACATTTAAGCAAGGACCGCGTAGAAAACACTGGTTACCATTATTTTTGTATCCAATTTCTACTGTGCAATTGTTGCGCTCGTGGAAACATGTTTATTTGTGGAACCCTTACTTAGTGGGGGCACGCGGTAGCGCAGTTGGTTGAGGCACTATGTTACAAGCCGGAAGGTCGCGGGTTCAAGTCCCTATGAGTTCACTGGATCTTTTCAATTGACCTAATCCTTCCAGCCGCACTATGGCCCTGGGGTCGACTCAGCCTCTAACAGATATGAGTACAAGGAATATTCTTGGGATAAGGGCGGCCGGCGCGTACGGCTGACAACCTTGCCGCCATCTATGAGGCGATTTTCTAGAAAATGTGGAAACCTCAACGTCTTACAAGCCCTGGGGCCTCTCCGTCCTGTTACAGGAATAACTTTACTTTTTTTACTTACCCTTACTTAGTAATGCTGTTGTATATTTGCTTTTATCGCGGTCATTACATAGCAATGGGTCTACACATGCGACAATATCATTACCGCGAATTATGTCTCTTGTGGTGTTATGATCATGACCTCTCACCGTTTAATTCTTGCAAACTCCAGAGCCAGGACATAACAATGAATATTTAAATAAAAAGGAAGCCTCCTGACTAGCTACATTTGTGCATAACTGACATGATCTCGTTCTACGAAATTCCAGGATTTGTGGTGAAAAAAGGGGCACAGGGTAACTCACAGTAATTCGGTTTCCAACAAGGGTTCCACATCATCCTATCAGCGTCACCATTTATTCTCCATCCTGAGAGTATCATTAGACAAAACAAAAAGTTTTGGAAGAACAAATAGCGGCCAACAATTATTATATTGTTGTGTGTGTTTCATTGCCGCGGGAATGTGTCTGCCGATACGTTGCCTAGCAAGGACAGGATGATCCAGAGATAGCAGTATGATCCCATAAGCCTCTTTTTATTTGCCGTCTCACCTTATTTGAAAAAATAAAAGTAACCTTATAATATAACCATGATGTCTCTGTGCCTGCGAATCCTGCCCTATTAACTTCTGAATGCCTGAAGCAGTCTTCATGATACTTGGCATGTATATCATGACATCTGACCCCATCTCAAAAGGGTTTTCTTTATAAATTCATCCCATCAGTCTGTGTGCCTGTATGTGTGCCCCCTTTTGCCAGGCAAAAGCTCGGTGAGAACGTTACAGCTGTAACGAATACACATACAATAAAGTAATTGTTGGGCTCGTTTTCTATGCAGTCCATGTCATATCAAAGGAAGGTAGCCCATTAGTTCTTCCCAGAACTTCTTGTTAGCCTACTTTCCTTCTTTTTTAAAAATAATTTTATCAAAATAAGGAAAGCAGGCTAAGAAGAGTCTAAAAGTCCCTCCGTAAGTGGCCACTAACCCCCTTACCAATCCCTCTTGCTACCCCTCCCTTTATAAAGGAAACATAAACGTGACACCACATCGGCATGATTTCTCACCCCTCCCAGGGTGGTGCAGCCATACGGCTGGTCTGTAGTGAAAGGAAAATTGAACACAAATCGCTTTCAGCACGCAATGTTATCGTGACGTAGACATCCGTTTCACTTGTTGCATAATTAACGTGCTACAGGAACAGCACGTCCCAACAGAAAAGGCAAGTGTCCTATTTCCGTGTACAGGGAGCTTACAAAAGCCTGTTCCAACCTTTTTTGTTAGAATTATGTTAATTTACTATTAACGATTCCTACAGGAGGCAGATCGAAGCTGAAGGAGGGTTGAGTGGCAGTTAGTATCTGTGCCCACATGGACCACTGTGCGCAAATCCCAGTGCGACCGTTCTGTGGTGGAAACGTAGGCTCTTCGACGCGGGCTAAACTCAACGTCAGGCCATCCGCAAGGATCGAATTTGCAGCAAGCTGTAAGGCCCCTGACTTGTATTCGGGAGCTGTACGACTCGAATCCTTACCGGGACATTCTTTATTCTCACTGACGTACCTCAAGATTTTCTTCAGACATTCTAGGTATTGCCTAAATTAGCACATGAGAAATGCTGTTCACTGTCATCCAATCATTCGATATATATATATAAATTGTAAATAAACAAATTAGCTGAAATATGTTCTTGTGTAAGGTTACTGTTACTACCACATAAACTGCTGGTGGACAACGATGATAATATTGATCATTTTCATAAATTCCTACAGAATTTAAACAATAAACGAAAACCGCACTCACGTCGAAGTTAAGAGAAAATGACAGGAAATTCTGGGAAGAACTAATAGACTATTCTCATTCGTACGATACCGACCGCATAGAAAACGACGCGTCCAACCATTCTTCTACTGTTGCGCATATATTCGTTCCCACGATAGTATATTTACAGAACCGTTGCCTAGCAACGATAGGATACACATATAGAAACACAGAGTAATGGGAGGGATCTGTGAATTACACCACTAAGATGGGCTCAGGTGTCATGATATATAAAAAGTTGCATTAAGACTGGTTCAGATATTCAGAAGTTAATAGCGGGGATACACACACACAGAACGGTAATTGTATGAGTCCAATTATTTTTCAAAATAGGGAAAGTCGGTTAAAAGTGGAGAATGGTTGTTACCGTTGATACATCTCCCTCTCCTCCGTATCCTCTGCCTTGACTTCATTGTGTAAGCAATCAAGCTTGCCCCGACTTCACTACTCATTCCAGTTTCTTCACGTTCCTTCCCTGTCTCGGTGTCATTTCGGTTTATACTGCAGAATGTGTTCCAGTATTCTTCCATCAGTCAGTCACCCAAGTAACTCATACAATCTGGCATTTGTTCTTCTCTTTTATCTTCTACCGACTACGTTCTCAGCTGTTTCCTAACAACTTCATTCTTATTATCATCTATTCTAAATACAGCCTCTAACCGTTCATACATCTGAACTCTACTGGCCGATTTATATTGTAGCGTATTTACTCCATGCAAGAACTGCTGAGCCACATAGCAGCCGTTGCCAAGTAATACACGCACGCAACAAGAGGACATCGGGGTTATGTAACCCGTTTCTAGGCAACGGTTCGGTAAACATGTCCTGTCATGCTACAATACTGGAGTAATGTTTTCCTTGTGTCCGTGCAGCTTGCACATGCGGAATAACGTCACATCACAATAGTGCTTAGCAAGCATGTGACGTGTTTTCTCTAGGTCCGTGCCGAAGGTTTATAGGGGACAATAAATTTCGTTTGCAGTCACTGACTCGCGATTTGGACATGGCTTTCAAACTTCCGTACATATATGATTATATAACAAAATTATGCAGTCAACAACCAGAAGTCATGCAAAATCATGAAAATGCAAATGTTCTCGTCACTGGACAAGGCAAACACCGACACAGGAAATATAAGAGGCTTAAACTTGGCGGCGGTTAAGCATACGACCGTTCAAGTGACTAGACTGCTGTTATATCAGAAGCAAATACAGCATGATCTGCTGTACTGAGCCTGGACTGACAACAGGCCTTGTATATGTTGTATATACATACATTTAATAACATGTAAAATGTAACTTATACATACTGACAGCAGACTTACTCCTGCTCACTGTGATTCTGGCAAACGACAGTTCCGTCCTCTCGTCAGAGAGAGCGCCCCGCATCAACAAACTTGCAAATATCTTAGAGTAATAAAGACCTGGGCCGGTCACGGTAGCCGAGCGGTCTAAGGCATGCACTGTCTTCGCTCGCTTGGAAACCGGGATCGTGAGTTCGAATCCCACTCAGTGCATGGATGTTTAGTTTGTGTGTGGGTTTTTCTGTGTTTGTGTACAGGTAGAGAGGCCTTGCGACGAGCTGATCACCCGCCTAAGTAGTCCTACCGAATGTGTAAGATCTATAAAAACCGAAGTGAACGGAGAAGTTCATGGAGGTAGGACTAGGCCCACTGGGGCTGCAGTGCCAAGAAAGGAAAATAAAGATCTGGTCTTAAGCCCCAGTTGGGTGCTTTATTCCAAGACAGACTGGACGACGGACCGTCGGTCGTAACATAACTTTGACTTTGACTTTGCGGGCAGTCATAGCTGAGAAGGCATGAGTCAACGACACCACATCCTGGAATACAGTTCTGAGAATTCAGCTGTAATGTGTTAATACACGCTGAAGATTTTATTTTGTGTGCTACAATGACAGTAACCTGGATACTGTTGCAATTGCTTGTAGCTACGACTTGGGAATACCCAAGTCACTCCAAAAAGTGACGCTATTTAGTTCTCTCTCTTTAACTCTCCAAGATTTACTTCTAAGTTGTTGCTGCTTCATAAAATTCCAGTTGTGTATCTTTCCTTGTTTTAGTCGCTAATGTTTCGCTAGGATACCACATACTCTTGTGGCGCCAGAATAGCAATTGGCTACGGGCTGGACGACCGAGGGATCGGAGTTCGAGTCCCACTAGAGGCAAGAATTTTCTCTTCTCCATGTAGTCCAGACCGGTTCTGGGGCCCACCCAGCTTCCATCTCCAATGGGTATCGGGGGCTCTTTCCCGGGGGGTAAAGCTGCCGGGGCATGAGGCTGACCACTCACCTCCAACTAGTGCCGAGACCAAGAAAATTGTGGATCTACACGTCCAATTTCTCATACGCCTTCATGTCGTAGTGCTTAATTAGTTTAGCATAGGGACAACTTTGCCCTTACAACATACTCTTATCAAACTTGTTCAATTTTTTATATAAATCTTCGTATGTTACTTCACTTCCATCATACTATGTAATATGTAATATATTACATCTGCTCTAACATACGTACTATTGTCAACATTTGTGGCATGTAGTCACGTAGGAAACAACAGCCGTTGCTAAGTAATGGCTGTGCAGAGAAAGGCTGTTGGTGGGCAATGGCTGAGTAGCGATCACTTTGGAACCAAACAGATACGAACGCCACAACTGCACTGCAACAAATGAAGAGACATTTTCTACGTGGTCCGTACTGGGATGTCATAAGCAGAACAAGATAGTAAGGAATTAGTCAGTTACTGAATAGTTTGTTGGTGAGTGATTTAGAGGACTGTTGCGGTTTCTGTGAGAAGTTGGTAGCTGAGACAAGGGAACCGCTCGGGAATCCAGAGGAAGATGGAAGTCCGCCGTAGAAAGCCGCTACCGAGCAACGGCTAGTGAAGACGGCACGCATGAGCGCTCGGTACAACATGTAGTATAAATAACAATTTCAGAATATTTTATATCGCGTGGCGAAATTCAAACTTTTGTGGTCAGACTTATTTTCAAAACAATTTTTTTTAAATGTTGCCATTGTTCTCCAGCTGCTCTATACATAAGCAGTGCTCCATTCCTTGTACACGGCTTCAGACATCAGGAATGATACAAACTTCATACTTCGATCTACAGAGTTCTCATGCAAACAATTTACATATTTACACTCTCATGATGCAGAGACAAACTATATAATAACGCACTGCCTTTAAACGTACCAGTAATTAGCCCATCAACAACATATCACGCCGTTTGACCCCAGGTCACTGACCTGTCCATAAATTCGTGTTCAAACCAAGCGCACGATTCAGCATCACCCGAGAGATAAGCGATCCAATCCGATTTGCTATAGGACCGACTCGTGGGCGTGGGCGGGGCGCAAAGGGTACACAATTAGCTGGTAGCGATGTTGCCAATTGGGTATCGATTGGGACAGGTGCTCAGGTCAACATGTATTGTCTTTGTCGTATAAATCGCTCTCTTGCTTCCCCCGTATAGTCCAGCCCAGGCCAGTAAATTGCTGCTGAGCCTCGCCAGCACAGTCCGTCTTGGCTTCGGAACACATGTCCACATTTTTTCTTTACATACTTGTTTTGATATGCGGCCTCCTCTTCGACGAGAGGATGTGTCTTGACTACTACTGGTCACTCCCCACTCTACTGAGGAGTGACTAGCTGGCTGCCACGACTGTAACATTTCTCCCGTATCGCTTTCCAGATCTGCGTTTCATCGAATGAAGCGTTTGAGCCATCTCCCGCGAATAACACGCACGTAAAGTCAACCTAAAACCATCTTCTCTTTAGAGTATATCACGTAACCAAATTAAAAAAAACCTCACAAAATAGACACGATACGCTAGAAAATTATAATCATTCATTCGTGATATACTATATAATTTATGTTCATGCAATATATTATCACACGACAGTTCGTTTGTATGCTAACCAGAATGTTCAGCTTACCGTCACTCTACGTTTTGGCCTGCTTCCTTTATTTCATAAACACAGCAGTGTGCTTATGTGATCACCTCTATACCTTTGTGTCTGTGTGTCAGTATATGTATCTCGCCAAAAACTTTAAAATGTCTGGACCAATCTTTACGAAACTTGGTGTGTACCAAGTATACAACGTCACCCGAGCCCATATCTACGGCGTACTTCACTAGACCCTCCCATCAATAATATTCGCCCCTCAATCAATCAAATTGGTTCGGTAATAACTTTAATTACCGGAATGCCTGAAGGGATCGCCAATTACATGACACCATCTGAACCCACCTCAGCGGCGCACATCGTAAATTCCTTCCATCAGTAAGACCAATATTACAGCCTCTCAGACTGTATCATTTTATTGACTTCATTTCGTATACCGTACATACTGAAGTTCCTTCTAATTGTCGTAAAAAGGTAAAGCTATCCCTGTAACAGGCCTTGAAGGCACATAGGGTTGCTAGACGTCGAGGCTCCCACATTTTCTCTAGACAATCGGCGCACAGATGGCGGTGATGTTGTCAGGCTTACGCGCCGGCCGCCATTTTCCCCTTAGGAAGATTCCTGGTACTCATTTCTGTTAGAAGTTCAGTCGACCCCAGGGCCATATTGCTGCTATAAACTGAAAAATCCACCTCACCAGGACTCGAACCCGCTACCTTCCGGCTTGTAGCACAGTGCCTCAACCAACCTCGCTACCGCGTGCCCCTCTAACTGTCGTAACAAATTGCGGAGAGAGGAAGACAGGCTACCAGTTCCTCTCAGAACTTCATGTCATGTAAAGGAAGTGTGAACGGAAGGCGAACATAAGTGTAATTCATTTATGCTACAAGCTGGAAGGTCGCGTGTTCGATTTCTGATAGGTTCATTGGATTTTTCGATGACCTAATCCTTCCAGTCGCACTATGGGCCCTGGGGTCGACTCAGCCTGTAACAGAAATGAGTACCTGGGATCTTCCTGGGGGTTAAAAGGGCGGCCGGCGCGTAAGGCTGACAACTTCACCGCCACCTATGAGCTAACTGTCTATAAAATGTGGGAGCCTCGACGTCTCGCAACCCCATGGGCTTCCACTGTCTACTACAGAGATAGCTTTACCTTTTAACCTGATAAAGAGACCTGCTTCGTTTCATTTTATTTCTTGTTGCCTTCATCAGTACGTCATAATTTCCTCTAGCTGTGTTGGATTCACCAGTCATGTTCAGACCAAGCGTGATATTGTACCCGTGATTCTCTAGACATGCATTCGGGAGATGCTGAGTTCGAATTTCTAAAGGGATATCGGCTATCATGATAGAGGTTTTTCATAGTTTCACCCAATCTCTCAAGGCAAAATCCGAGGTTGTGGCCCGATTGGTCCACAATCGTTTCTTCCAAATTACTTACAATTCACTATTCACTCTTATCTTATCATTCGGAGTTGTGCAATCTGAGATATTGAGAAGGTCGTAAAACAAACCACAAAACAAGTAATGTTGAGTCCATATTTGTGTAGTATCGGTCTAGTGGTTACAACAGGTTTGTAACGTTCGCCAACTGAGCGAGTGATGCTATGAGCCTTCATGTGATATTCGTACAAAACGAAATTAGAAAACATGACAGCTTCCATTTCATTCCAAGACGTTTTCAATTATTAGCACTGCCTTACGAGAAGGAAATTAATTATTTCTCAGTAAACATCCTTTACCGAGCCATAGCTCAGGCAGTTAGTCGCTGGCTTCCCACCGCGGCGGCCTGGGCTCGATCCCGGGTCTGGTCAAGTGCGATTTTTGGTGGACAAAGTGGCGCTGGGGCAGGTTTTCTCAGAGTACTTCGGTTTCCCTTGGCAATCTTCATTCCACCAATTGCTCCACAATCACTCTCACCTATCATCTGGAGCTGGTACAATAGGCCAGAAGTGGCCGCAGTACAAAGGACATAGTCCCACCCCACTGGCAATAAAATTATCAACCGTTATAAGTAAGGGGCGTTGGTAAGCCATAAATTCGCGGTATCACTTTTTTTATATTGTGGCATGCAGACCCGTTGTTAGGCAACGACCGCGAAACAAACAACAGGAAAACGTTCGTTGCCCAGTAACGGCCGTAAACACCAACAAAGAAAATGTATTTTCTGTGGGGTCCGTGCCGAGATGTTATAAGCAGGAGTGGGAGTCAATGCAGTGAGTTGGTTGTTAGAATGAGTTAGTGAGATAATTGCTCGGTTTCAGTTGTTGTGAGAAGCTGGTAGCTGAGGTCGGGAACATTTCGAAAACACAGAGAAAGGGGAACGTCTGCCGTTGAAGCCGCTACCGAGCAACGGCTAGTGAAGACGTGACTGTGAACACTAGTGTGTGTTTAACAGTGAACTGTGAAGTGTATTCAAGCGCTATATAAAAAGTTCAATAAATCGACTTACCGATCCAAACCCTGTCTCCAGTTACTACATCACGTGACAATACTGATACACCTACGTATTTGTAAACCTATACATTGCAGAGTATAGGAATCTGTTACAGAAGTATTTATGGTTCCTCTATCTGCTGGCTTTTCTTGCAGTAATGTTCTTGTAAGCATTTTTTTATTTACCTTTTCTAAAATGCTCTATCCTTCAAATTTTCGGTAGAAAATCACTTCATCTGTTCATGTCTATCTGTGTCAGGCATATAAAGTAAGTCAATACGCCATAAATAATGGTTCAATTAGGTAAAGTTGTCTCTCTGCTTAACTAATTAAGCACTAGGCCATGAAGGCGAATGGGGGAGTGGATGTATGGATCCAAATTTTCTTGGCCTCGGCACTAGCTGGAGGTGAGTGATCAGCTTCGCGCCCCGGCCGCTTTACCCCCGGAGAAAGACCTACGGTACCCGTTGCATAGAAGGCTGTGTGGGACCCAGGCCCGGTCTGGACGACGTGGAGAAGAGAGAATTCTTGACACTACCGGGACTTGAACTCCGACCCCTCGGTCGTCCAGACCGTAGCCAGTTGCTGTACATACTTCATTATCCCGGCTCCTAATAACGGTATAATTACTGATATACATTTCATGTTTCTGTAATAAGCAATATCTGATTTAGGAGGTGTCTGTATCTATAAAATCACGCACATGAAAAGGTAAAATGCTGCCTTAATGACAAGAAAAGCAAATTAAGTCACAGCATGCGCGTTAACGGTGGGGTCACTGCAGAATTTTCTCGACCCGGTGGGGAAATTCCCTTGAGCCGCTGCAATTATGAAATACCCAATTTCCGCTGCCGCAGGAAGTAGAAATGAAATTGGAGGAGACCCTGCCGCTAGCTGTCACTTAACGTTTAATTAAACTGACCTTTAGAGCCGTTTTATATGAGGTTTCAGAACAAAATGATATTGCATTATCATTAAGCAGACCGCTGGCTACCCTAATTAGCAACGAACATAACTGATTTTTTACATAAACTATCTTATTACCTCCCCTTAATATCTCAGATATGTCCACAGAACGGTGAACCTCAACAGAGCATATCAGCCCAGTATGTAGCCTTGTGAATACCTTCCACAGCTGCTCCTCGAAATACGTGTACATATTCACCCCCGCGTTTCATTTGACGCTAATTAACTGCTTTGTTTGGTAAACTAATTATAAAATTATAAAACTTTCAATTAGGTTCACGCGACTGAGTATGAAATTGGCACCTACAGCCAGCAGTAATTAATATTCCAAGATGAAGAGACACGTTTTAAAAACACTGTACTACGAAGTAAATAGGTTGTTTCAGCTGTAGAATGTCCACATTTCATTCGATGGTTTTTTATTTTGTTTATATTTTCTTCAGAATAAGTGGTTCAGTAACAAATACAATGGCCGCGCCATCTAGGGCGTAAACTGTCTTGGCCCGCTCGGACGCTGGGATCGTGGGTTCGAATCCCACTTAAGGTATGAATGTCTGTGTTTATTCTGTGTTTCTCCATCCAAGGGGTCCCAGAAGAAGAAGAAGAAGAAGAAGAAGAGATGGTTCAGCAACATCTACATGTCGCGTGGCAGCCCATGGCAATATGCTAGACATCTGAGCAATGTGACAAGTATGTGAGGCGAAGAATTCCCTGTAACAAGCCGTGGAGGCCCACATGGTTGTAAGACGTCGAGGCTCCCATATTTTCTAGAAAATCGGGTTATAGTCGGCGGTGAAGTTGTCAGCCTTACGCGCCGGAAGCCCTATACACCCAGGAAGATATCTAGAACTCATTCCTGTTAGAGGCTGAGTCGACGCCATGGCCATAGTGCGGCTGGAAGGATTAAGTCAATTGAAAAATGCAATTGACTCATCGGGAATCGAATCCGCGACCTTCCGGCTTGTAGCATAATGCCTCAACTATTTTACCGCATGCGAATACAGTAAACGTACGTCCAGTAGCTCTACTCCTGTGCTCTAATGCGTATATAATGGCTTTTCTGTCTAGTTCCGTCCCGTAATCGTGAGCCATGCGTTCTTTTTATGGCTCCGTTCAGCGGCTTCTCTTCCTCCCCCCCTCCCCCTTTTCTTATTTTCCTCGGAAGTTCTAGTCTTTCAGAAAGTTGTTCCGTCTACCATGACTACCACGTGATCCCCCCCCTTTTTTTCCCCTTCAGCTGTTTCTAGCATGTTGAGAGTAGGAAGGAGAGCAGGAGGAAGGTCACTCGTTTTAAAGCAGTCGGAGAAGGCGGTAGCCGACCTGCCCTTCCACGGCCGGCGAAGGAGGTGGTGAAATTCTGTTTAGTTTGGATTGGTTTGAAATTCGTTTGGTTTCTCCTTCGGGCCGTGGAATGGTAACGTCACTCCTTGTGGTTGAGGCGACTGTTTGGGAACGCTCGGTTACTGCAGTCAGAGAAGATGCAACTAAATTCTGTTTGGATTGGGTTGGTCTAAATTCTGTTTGGCTTCTCCTTCGGGCCGTGGAAGAGTAACGTCACTCCTTGTGGTTGAGGCGACTGTTTGGGAACGCTCGGTTACTGCAGTCAGAGAAGAGGCAACTAAAATCCGTTTGGTTTCTCCTTCGGGCCGTGGAATGGTAACGTCACTCCTTGCGGTTGAGGCGACTGTTTGGGAACGCTCCGTTACTGCAGTCAGAGAAGAGGCAACTAAATTCTGTTTGGATTCGGTTGGTCTAAATTCTGTTTGGTTTCTTCTTCTGGCTGGGGAAGAGTAACATGTCCCTTGATTTTGAGACGAGAAGTAGCTAAATTTTTCTTGGGGCATGTATCTTGTTTTGCCTGGCAGTAGCTTGTATTCGCCCAAACATTTCTTTGAGCTGTGTTTGACTTGTTTACCAGTGTGATTGTACCTCTCGGGAGGTAGTGCCTCGCCGTCAGCGTGGTAAATGAGTGGAATTTTGTTTTGGGGTTTTGTTCTCCCTTCTTTTCGGGAAATTCAATTTTGTTTTAGACCGTTGGTTGTTTACAGGCCGTTGACGGCGAGGGATCTTCAAAATAGACGACGTAGGTTTTGCGGCGTCGCGAGAGGAGTTTGTATCTCATGGTATTCTTATTGCATTGTATCTGAGTCATTTTTTTTTATATTAAATATTTGTTACTGTTGTTATCTGGAGATTTTTCTGGCTATCGTCGGTCAAGATCTATAGCTTTGACACCCCACTCTATCTACGAGTATATATGTGTGATATGTATGCTTGACAAAAGAGAAACCTACTCATAAGAGACAAATTCAGCCTCTAGTGAGAGATGTTACGTAACCTCTATGACCGAAATGTTTCAGCTGTAAAAATAAAAATGACTCTGCTCATGAGCCTCTGGGGGCTTGGCGCTAAACAGCCAGTCATAGGGCAACTCTGGTGCTGACTCTGCTTAACTTTGGACAGTAGGATGGCTAATGAATGATGAATTGGACAGGATTCGAAAACAAGCGGCCGTACCCTAACCGAGGCGCTGTCCTGGAATTTGCCTGGAGTAAATAAGAGACCTGCGCCTCTGGAGTACCATCCTAGAGCGATATATCTAGATCAACGTGTTCACTGATCGTGTTTAGTACAGAAAATTATTGTTTACGTTCAATCGTTACAAGATTTATTTGAAAATCTGCTTATCGACACATTGCGTACATTATGTGATGCGCGTATAATGTGAACACTCCAGCTGTTGCTAGGAGTAACACAGAATCACACATCCAGTGATACAGTAATTCCCTACTCTGTCAAAAGGAGTGGAAAGTTGAGTGCTAACGCCGACTGTATGTGTGTGTGTGTGTGTCTAATTTGACGTGAAGTGTGAGCACACAGAGGTCAGCGCGGTTCTTCACGCCTCCAGAAATCCCATTTTGAAGCCAGCGCACATAACAAGTTGACTCGGAGTGGCAGTGCCTCTCGCTTTTATCTGTGAGGTACCTATCCGACTCTCGGCTTGGACACAGCCTAAAGTTTTCTGTAGTTTACCTGACACGTTACACGCAAATACTAGAGCAATATTCTAAATTTAAAGCGAAAATTTTATTCTTAATCGCTTCAAATCCACTATAATAATGTGACACAAGGCTTGAGAGCTAGAATAAGGGAGCCAGAGAACAGCCATTGCTAAGACAATAGTTGTATAAACACGCGCAACAATATCAGAGCCATCGCTAAACAACATATGCACGCAACAATGTTGGAACTGCTGGAAGATTTTTTCTACGCGGTCCGCGCCGAGGCTTACGTAGGGAGTCAGTGTTGAGTTTCGGGAGCTAGCAGCTGAAAGAAGTACCAGCATGAAGAGAGTGGTCAGAGTATGTGGCTGGCGTAAGATGGTCTCCACCCTGCGAGGACGTGAGCCAGGAAGCAAAGAACGTCCGTTCTTGGAAGCCGCTACCAAGTATCGTGACAGAGAACACTAATCTATGTGTGATAATGATCTGTTAAGTGTAGTCATCAGCTGTAAAATTTCCAAAAAGTCCAGCTACCAATCCAAAAACCGTCTATAGTCATTTAAACGTGACAAAATTATTACACCATCAAACGACGACCTGAGATACTAGCAGCGTCATTAAATAAACGACACGCAAGAAGCTGCGTCAGAGGCTACCCTGGAGGAATTTCAGTACATTTCTAGTCCATAAGCGAATGCGTCGATTCAGAATATGGTGTCTTGGGTCCTGACGCCGACCATATTTGTCATGTCTGGACCAATTGCATCTCATTTTCAACTCTTGCGGACTGGCCTCAGCACTCTCACTGTAGCGTGACTGTGTAGCCTAATCGCCTTATCATCATACTCACCTCTACCGTGCAGGAGGAGGCCGTATGCTTCCTCGAATGGTTACTATATACTTGAAATACGATATGCTGTCACAGCCCACAAGATCACCATCCGAACACCAGGCACTGTGACATCATGATTACTACCTAAGGACATACATTATTCATTTATGTTTACGTGATAGCCAACTGAAGACAGAGGCAACAAATTGCTCCGAAAACTTTAAACAGTACATGATGTAACAAAGCAAATGAGAGATTAGACAGTCACCGCCATAAAGCATAGGCACTAAAACCAACTTTCATATGAATAGTGTACATTTTACTTAATTTTTCCTGTACCTGCGTATGGCTTCATGCATTAACGGAACAAACAGGATGAGGGCTTATAAGAACAGGGTTTTGATCGAAATAAGGATGTAATAATGAGGCTAGAAACAACTGCGTAATATGGTGATCCGTGACTCGTATTCTTCGCCAGATATCAACAAAATGGTCGTGTCAAGCAACATTGGATTGGTATTGCATGTAGCATGAAATATAAGATCAGGGGAATATGGACTTTGGGTATCAAAAGGTGAAGGGGAACGTGCCAGGAATATCTAGACGCAGAAGAGCGGAAGATGCTGAAAAAAAAAATTCAGATAAATTGGATGGGATCCTGTGGGCTGGATTAATCTGGCTGAGTACAGGGACTGGTGGCGAGCTGTTGTGAACACGGCAATGAACCAGCGCACTGAATAACAGCTGTGAAGTTCTCGACTGAATGGACAACCTGTCGTTTCTCAAGAAGGGCTCGACACAATGAAATTAGTTAGTTAGTTAAGTGTAGTTTGTATTTGTGATTCTAAGTATATATTTAAAGTTTGCTGGCAGCGTTTTTAATTCCATCAAATGAAATGCTCGAAAAGTTAGTGGGTGTAATTAAAATTATGATGTAATTAGTAACACTCGAATGGCATGACGGGAGAAATCATTTGTGAAGTGATTTATCATTGATTCCATTATTAGGTACACATTTCATCCGACCCTTGACACACAAACAAGTGCTCTGCTCCTCACCCATGTATCGCGTCCCTACTGTCACAGCACAAAAATTGGTGGACGTTTTGGAACTCTGAATCCCGAATTCGAAAATGGTCTCACAATTTACCAATCCCTGACCAATTTTGGATGAACCTAGAAAGAAAATAAACTTTTAAATTAAAAAACGAACCAATAAAATGTAAGGCAAAGCTATCCTTGCAACAAGCCGTGGAGACCCATAGCGTTGTGAAACGTCGAGGCTCCCACGTATCTAGACAATCAGCTGACAGGTGGCTATAACGTTCTCAGCTTTAAGCGTCGGCCGCCAATTACCCCTAGAAATATTCCTGGTACACATTTTTATTAGAGGCTAAGTAAACCCCAGGTTCATAATGCGGCTGGAAAGATTAGATCAAATAAAAAATCCAATGACCTCATCGGGGATCGAACTCGCGACCTCCTGACTTGTACCATATTGCCTCAACCAACTACGCTACCGTCTCGCAATAAAATGTAACTACTGATAATTCAGGTTTGTATTTGTGTCACTGAGAGATCCATTAGCAACGACTGACAGAAGACAGTCAACAGGTTGGGTCCACATATTGCATTTCACTGAAAGCAGTGAAAACTAAACGTGTGTGCAGGCACGTATCAGCTTCCGCATGCCTCGCTCATCTTGTGTTCCCAATAATATCTGGCGAGAGGTTGAAATTATGAAGCCCCCTCATCATACAACTTTCTGCACGTTCCTGGTACTACCCCTTCCCCCGTGGTTTGGCTCCTCGAACAGCTACAATTCACTACGAGGAGAAAGCTTATAATGGCTGTTACGATGCCGACAATCCAGAAACGATTTACTGCTTCCTCTCCGAGCACGAGCTTATAAAATGACAGGAATACCAACATCTCGACGCGGTTCTCAGAACGGAACAGTCAGGACACAGACAACGAACACCACGGTCGCATGAAATTAAATTTTCCGCATCAACAGCGAGCAGCACAGCCACAGATAGGAGACAACGCAGCAGGCATGCTTAATGCAGAAAGTGGTCGATTATATGGAACGAACTGTGGCATGTTGACCAGTTGCTAGGCAATGGCCAGTACATATCAACAGAGGAATGGTGTTTTCTCTCCGGTCCGCGCCGGGATATTATAAGCAGGTCAGTTAGGGAGGAGTTGAATGAGAGAGTCAGAGAACTGCTGTGGTTCAGTCGTTGCGAGCTGTTGCTGTGAGAAGCTGGCAGCTGAGGTAAGGGGGTAATTCGGGAATGCACAGGAAGAGGAACGTCCGGCGCTGAAGCCTCTGCGAATCAACGGCTAGTGAATACATGATTATGGACACTACTGTGTGTGTAAGAGTGAACTGTAAATTGTAGTCACGAGCTATATCAGAGAGACAAATGAAACCTGTTAACAATCGAAGCCCCGTCTATAGTCAATAAAAACAAGCGACAGAATAAAAAAATATTGTCAGAAAACGGAATTTAGTAAAGCGAAACAGACTTGTGCGGTAACTTTTATTGTAATAATTAATGATCTCACGAATTAATTCACAAAGCCTGACGAAATTTTTCCATCGTAAATAGCCTTAATCCGTTGCAGGCAATAAAGCATAACAAAAGAAAAGAAGTTTTTATTTTTGAGGAAATATTGTAGCCAAAGAGAAAGCGGCAGGAATAAATCATGGCAGTTATGTGATACGCCTCGAGTTTCGGTATTTATCAACTTTATATTCCCTAACACAGGGAACTGAAACTTGGACGTAGTTGTGTAGGCAGACTTCGCCTTTGCATTTTACTGCAACTTTGTGTTATGATAAACTGCTTCCATGAAAAGGTGGAACACAGGGGCAGCACAAACAGTTGCTTGCTGGCGGCAATCATATCCGGACAGGCGTGGTCTGTCCGCAGTCACAACAAACTCATGCCCTGTGGTCTACATAAGAGGAGTTGATTTCTTTCTCATTAACCTCTAACCCGTCCCTCACAGGGCAGCAGTAAGATGTGTTTGTGTGCGTGCTTCAGTGGCGCCAAGTGTCCCTTCAAACGCCCAGTGACTGAAGTGACAAAACTTGGGCTACCGAAATTCTAAATAAGTTCGGTGCTCCGGAATACACAAAGACGTTCAATCGCCGAACATGAAAAACACAGTAAGGTACATTACATTGAGGATAACAAATTAAGTCAGAAGTTAAATATTGCAAATTTTATTTCTGACTTGCACATTTTGCTATTCGTCACAGTCTCGTACCCAGCGAATTCCAGGAGATATCTGCCCACGAATAAAGCAGCATTATACTGAATTACCTCCCGTTACATGAGAAAACCACTGAGCCTAATATCCGGTGAGTGCCCGGGGATCTCGCCCCAGGAATTGAGAGGCACTGAACTGAATTACTTCTCATTACGTGAGAGAACCACTCAGCCTTATATCCGGTGAGTATCAGGAGATATCGGCCCAGGAATTAAGCGGCACTGAACTGAATTACTTCTCATTACATGAGAGAAACACTGAGCCTTATATCCGGTATCAGGAGATATCGGCCCAGGAATTAAGCGGCACTCAACTGAATTACTTCCCATTACACGAGAAAACCACTGAGCCTTATATCCGGTGAGTATCAGGAGATATCGGCCCAGGAATTAAGCGGTACTGAACTGAATTACTTCACATTACATGAGAGAAACACTGAGCCTTATATCCGGTATCAGAAGATATGGCCCAGGAATTAAGCGGCACTCAACTGAATTACTTCCCATTACACGAGAAAACCACTGAGCCTTATATCCGGTGAGTATCAGGAGATATCGGCCCAGGAGTTAAGCGGCACTGAACTGAATTTCTTCCCATTACAAGAGAAAACCACTGAGCCTTATATCCGGTGAGTATCAGGAGATATCGGTCCAGGAATTAAGCGGCACTCAACTGAATTACTTCCCATTACACGAGAAAACCACTGAGCCTTATATCCGGTGAGTATCAGGAGATATCGGCCCAGGAATTAAGCGGCACTGAACTGAATTACTTCCCATTGTATGAGACAAACACTGAGTCTCATTCCGGTTAGTACCAGGAGATGTCATCCCGGCAATAAAGCGGCCACAGTCTCAAACTGCTCGCTGATCTGCATTAGTGAAGAGGTTGTTAGTTTTACCGCCATATGGCATATACGCCTGCAGGGCGAGGTGCTTCTACTACTGAACTACTGACTTTGTACCTTAATTTCAGAGCTAAAACGCGTCCTGCTAAAGAAACTTCAAGTGAAAGTTAGACGCATCTGTCACCGTGAGCAACAGTGAAAACCGTCGGACTTCCGGTGCAGACCAGGATTAACCAACCTTTTAAGCCACGGAAATATTCTGAAACATTTAACTGTTTACAGAGATATGAGTATTATTACGGAACAAAATGGCGTTTAAGCGGAATACTATACCATACTATAACGAAAATGGAATGAAAATTGAATAAGTTAAATAATAAAATCAAACATTACAATGTGACGCGGAAACTCCCTATGGGCAAAATCCGCGGGTTCATCAGTGCTTACGTCACAAATTGGGCAATGAATGAACAAAGGAATCAGATGCTGATAAATAGGCCTGCCACTTCAGGACACGAGTCAATCAGTTTCTCCTTGAATCGTCTGGTTTCATAAGTTCCAAATTGTAAGGGCACAGTGATTTTTATATATGAATTATTCGGGAGAGGGGATTTCCTCGTTCCAAGGTCAATATAAGAATCTGACTGTTTCAAAAATTCCTTCAAGCAACGTGTTCCAAAAAATGAAAAACAAGATCCGTGGCCTGTATTCAACAAGCGAACTATACCGACCGAGAGACCGCCGCTTGTCGGCCAAGTTAGTGTCAACTTTTGCGGACAGAGGGTGTCGCGTAGTCAGCTCAACGGATACCCACGGCCATTAATCTCGGATTTCAAGTCCGGAGCCGCTATATCCTTGAAATAGATCTTCAATTATCCTCACGAGTTTGTGTAGACCCCATTCCAGATCCACTACTTCTCATAAATTCTGGTAGCGCCGGGAATCAAATCCGGGACCTCTGGATCTGTAGCCAGGAACTCTGACCACTATACCACAGAGGCGGTCTGAACGTGTTCCAACAATATTAGAAATTGTGTTCATGTCTTAAAACTTCTACCAACACAAACAAGGGTAGTAATATGTACTTCCTATCTGTTTTCCTTCCCACGCAAAGAAAAGTGACAGTTGATGATATAAAGCTTGATTTTTGGCCGTGCCATAGCTCAGGCAGTTACTCGCCGGTTTCCCATGGCGGCGGCCCGGGTTCGAACCCAGGCCAAGTCATGTGGGATTTGTGGTGGACAAAGTGACTCTGGTGCAGGTCTTCTCCGAGTACTTCGGTTTCCCCTGCCAATTCTCATTCCACCGACTGCTCCACATTCATCAACTGTGACGATGTACGAAGTGGACTCAGTCTCACCCTACCTTAAGAACCCACAAAATCTAAGCGTAGTCTTAACACGCCCCCTGTTCTCTGTGCTTAGAAAGCCACAAACAAGTCACATTTTAAAATGTTACATCTTTTGTGATATCATGTGGTGTAGTCAACCGGCTTTTAGAACAGCATACTGCCTCCTTTCAACCCTGAAGATAGAGGCGACATGTTCTTCCCAATCTCGGTTAGTTGAGAACGGAAGGAACGGCGTTATATCCCAGAAAATATAATTTTTATACCCACCGTTGTTAGTACCTCAAATCCTACAAACAACGTTTTGTCTGAAGATGATTAGAGTGATCAAGTCAAGGAGGATGAGATGGGCAGGAAATGTAGCTCGAATGGGGGACAAG
>NW_019737394.1:1345106-1395211 GCF_002891405.2 Cryptotermes secundus
CTTTGATATTACACATTTGGGCAATTCCGCGTTAATGTTACGTTAGTCTGTACTTAACTACGTATTTCACTAAAAAATGCAACATTTTAACTCGGTTTTTGGTAGATTTTTACGTGACTAACATAAGGCTACTGTGGAAGTGCCCATTTCGGTTAGAACGACATTCGTTTATAACGACACTATTTTTAGGTCCCTTTGATGACGTTATAACCAAGTTCTACTGTACCTCAAATCCTACAAACAACATTTTGTCTGAAGATGATTAGAGTGATCAAGTCAAGGAGGATGAGATGGGCAGGAAATGTAGCTCGAATGGGGGAGAAGAAGAATGCATATAGGATATTATTGGGGAAGCCAGAAGGAAAGAGGCCACTGGGAAGACCACGACGCAGGTGGGTGGACAATATTAAAATAGAACTTAAAGAAATAGGGTGGGATGCTATGGATTGGATCGATCTGGCTTAGGATATGGACCGGTGTATTGCTCTTGAATACGGTAATGTACCTTCGGGTTCCATAAAATGCTGGGAAGTTCTTGAGTAGCTCACAATTTGCGGCTTTTCAAGAAAAGCTCGACTCCATGAGTGAGCGAGTGAGTGATAGGTTCAGATATTTCGTACAGCCTATATTAATCTCATTCTAGCTTGGGCTTTGGCATAAATGTAAGTGCGGCCATTACTGTGGTAAAAAGTTTGTTTTATTGGCACAATGACGATCTCTTTTTTTACTCAAACAGAACTTCCGCAGTGAACAGTATCGCAGCCAGACCTTCTTTATGAAGTCCTGGTTACTGTATTTTTTCTCCTGCATAGTTAATTGCATGCAATATGTAGGGATGTTTACACTCTGCCCCGTGGTCCTGCTGTCTCGTCGAGTTACGGCAATCTCTCGGAAAAAGCGAGCTAGGAGATAATTCTGAACTTTGAAAGAATGTAATTTACACGCAACAGGGATGAAAAACTGTAATTACTTGCCTCGTGATTTTGGGAAGCCAGAAAAACAGTAGTGTGAGGCGCGCAGAATGAATGTCGAAGTTCATACAAAGAACACAAAAACAGGATGTTTCCCAAATTTAACACTGGATCAGTACACAGGGCTAAATTCGAAAGACTGCATACCGACACCACTAATTCCTGTGGAAAATTTTCTCTCAAACATGACGAGGGAATGAAAACCAATGAGAGATGTCTAGGTTAAAACCTTTACAAATTATATTATCAAAGCTATTAATAAGACCCTAAGGCCGCGGCGTAGCTCAGGCGACTCGCCGCCGGTTTCCTACTATGGTTGACCGGGTTCGAGACCAGCTCAGGTCATGAGATATTCCTGGTGGATAAAGTGGTACTGAGGCACGTTTTCTCAGACTACTTCGGGTTTCCCTGCTCCGGGCCTGATACAATAGGCCAAATAGTGGTTGACGTATCAAGTGGACTCAGTTTTACTCCACCCCAAGAAACTAGAAGGAAAAGGACACTGAGAAAGAGAGACTTTTTTTTCTGTGGCGCTACAGCCCCAATTTGGGCCTAGGCCTACCTTGATGAAATTCTCCGTTTCACTTCGGTTTACTAGATCTTACATATTCGGTAGGACTCCTTGGGCGAGTGATCAGCTCGTCGCAAGGCCTCTACCTGTAGACAAACACAGAAAAATGCACACAAACATCCATGCCCTGAGTGGGATTCGAACCCACGATCCCGGCTTCCGAGCGAGCGAAGACAGTTCATGCCTTAGACCGCTCGGCTACCGTGACCGGCTTGAGAAAGAGACTCTACTGTACGGAATTATGGATGCACGGACGGACATACGTGCTGAAGGGTCGAATCGTGTCCTCCTTTCTGTAAATCAAGCATGACAAAATCTATTTGAACAGAGTACGTATATCTTCCGGAAGTATTTCTTTCGATCTATATACCCTTTTACTGTCCTGATATTCGTTTCCTGTGCTTATAAATTCTCTTTATTCTTTTTATCACTTTTTTTCGTTGATGTGACTGCATATTCTTAGGGTAAATATCAGCCCCAATATTCGGGTATCCGATCACATTAGACAGAGAGATCATATCTCGTTTCTAGTGCAGGTATCAACCGCTTTGAGTCACACACATTAATGATATTTTTTTTAAAGGGTGATGACTTTACAACGTAGGCATAACACAAAGTATTGTATCTAGTAAGGAATTTCTAATACAAGGCGGCATGCCTGATAAAAACTCATTACTGCTCCAGCGGATTGCGTTAATATCATGACAAAAGAGAGCTCTTTTCATGAAGCTAATATTCTCTGAGCTTATAAAGAGATTCTTCGCCTTTCATTCGACGCGAAGCTTCGCACTGGGCGGACACATATCGAGAACATTCCATATGAGAGTTCTAGTTCAGCTCAATGTTGTATGTAACTCAGTAACTAGCTCCATGGAGCCGACTCCTTCTTCAGAAGCTCAGCCACTCAAGAAATTCACAGCATTTTATGGCAACCGAAATTTCGTTACCTGCCGATCACAGCGCGGCCTAAGGCAAGAACTCTCTTCGCCCGCTCGAACAATGGGATCGTGGGTTCGATTCCAACTTTAGGCATGGATATCTGTGAGCGTTAATTCTCTTTGTGCTGTCGTCTGTACAGGTGGAGTCCTTGCGAGGTGTTGATCCCCCAAAAGAGCGTAAAAGATCACCAAAGTGAAAAAGCGGACAAGCTAAAGAAAGGGATGTAGAGCTATAGATGTATAAAAGGTTCATTATTGTGTTCACAAACGCCCATGTCACCCTGTCCTATTTGTCTAACATCCCCATTAGTAGTGTTCTTCCATCTACACTTAGGTCATTCCAGTGAGCTCTATTCTTCTGGCTATCCCACAAAAATGCATATGTGCATTCTTCTACTCCCCCATGCGTGCCCTCAATACTGCGTGTTGCCTACAAATACTGGGTGCAATGATGTTTGTTTCAAGCTGATGTAAAGTTTGTGTAATGCTGTAATTATGGCGATAAACAGGAAATGAAACATAAACAGGTTTCATCGCCACTCAACGAGCCTTCCGCACTCATTTCGAGCTCGGACGTCGCGATAGGATCCCTACTCGGAACACAATTTTGCGGTGGGTGGCTTCATTTTGTGCCACAGGTTCAACCCTAAAGAAGAAATCCCCTGGACGGCCGTGCAGTAACCGTTACAAGTGCTCGTTACGTTGAAATGTTACAAAATTTCCTGCAGCCAAGGCTGAACGAACTGATTTCAACAAGATGGGGCCACTGCTCACACTGCGCGACTAACAATGAACCTCCTGAGAAGGCTCTTTCCGGAGCACATCATCTCGCATCGCGGTGACATTCCTTGGCCCGCACGTTCGCCCGATTTTGCGCCCTGCAATTTCTTCCTTTGAAGCCATTTGAAGGCGGAAGTTTATAAACATCGACCACATACACCGGACAAGCTGAAGACTGCGGTTCGAGAAGAAATCGTGGCGATTCCACCAGATATGATCGCGAGAGCGAAGAATAACTTCAGAAGAGGCCTCGGCGTCTGTATCAGAAGCCAAGGACGCCATATGGATATTATATTCCAAAAATAAACTGCATGTATTGGCGAATCTGATGGTAAAAATAAAATTTGGATTTGATGAAGACTTACCAATTTTATTGCCCTGTGAAATCCATCCATTCTTTTTGACGCACCCTGTATAAGGAAAGCGGCAAAAAGTCAGGCAGGATTCGAACCCAAGTGGAACGTTTGTGGAGAGGTAGAGTGCAACATTTGTAACAAGCATGTCCCCGAGCAGGTTAGCTCATCTGTCTTGTTCGAACTTCTGACCGAAGGACGTCTGTCTGTCCGAGTTTTGGTTCTCTCTGGTCCTGTGAATTTCCATGCATGTGCTAGACCAGTGCCTTAAGTTTTTGGGACCGAATTTCTTCCACATAATATACATGTAGATTCAATTTGTATTTCACAAGAAACACATTACGTCTCCGTTAAAAACACCAATAAATAAATGCTGTTTAGGAAGACAACCGCTGTTTACTGTGGGAATAAATACACTCAGTAGGCGTAACGCAGAGATTTACTGTGTTAACGGAGATGGCACACGTTGTAGAATGCATAGTACAGCGTGCAGGTCAGATTCAAGGGAAGGGTGCACACTGAAATGCTGACTCCATATTTGATTAATTTGAAATGTCACTGCATGAAGAACGGTCACTTATTGCTTTGGTGAAAGGTAAAGTTGTCCCTGTGCTTAACCCCTTGAATATTGAATTTCGTCTACGTAGTGTACGGGGTTGTCTATAAAAATTCAGTTCGTACCTCATAGGAAACACATTATGCCTCCGCCACAAAGCTGAACCGGTTAATGCTGTTAAGGGAAACCCCCGCTGTTCATTGTGAGAATCATATGGAACACACAAATACACTGTGTAGGCAGAATTCAGAGTTTTAAGACGTTAAGTATGGTGGTATGTATAGTAACCACGGGGCCTTAAAGGGTTGAACGGACCACAGCCGCTCCCTACATTTCTCCGTTCACCGTGTTCATCATATTCTTCAACTGATACAGCATCGCGAACTAAGAGAATAACTCACTGCTAGCAGTAAGTTTATGTATTTCCGGCGTCCGACAGTGACGTTGTTTCCTGTTGCAGAGAGTTCTGTTTGAAGGATGCTATACAGTGTCACGGTATTAAACTCTTTGAATGTTTCTCTAATGAGTGAAAAAGAAGTAAAAATAATTCGCAGTCTGCCTGCGTATTTCACGTTCCCACCCGCTCTTTCTGCCTTCTCCACTTCACTTAATATTTTTAATCCAAAGAGAACAGAAAGTGTATTGCAGCTTGAAAATATGAACTCTGAAAAGTAATTAAACTGTAAACCGGTTCCTTCCATTCTGATAAATATAATGGCTCGTCCAATTAACGTAGTTGAGATCAACACAAGAATAACTTAGCCTGAATTTAAGCAGTTGGTGTGGAAACACGATTTGAATCTGTATACCCCATAACGTGCGCGAAGTGTATAAAGTACATAAAAGTTCCTTAAGACGGTTTGCAGTCCTTTAAACTATTTGCGTTCCATTTGTAGAAGCCATTCATGACCTTATGCACTGTTACTGAGAAATGTGGCTGAAAATCGGAACATTTGGTGAACGTTTCTGTGTTGAACTTCAGTTCTGTAACGCTTCTCCTCATTGGTCACACTAGTGTGACGCGCAGGTATCTGCTAAGCGGTGATCCCAGGAATCACTGTGACTATCTGGCCATTTTATGAAGACTCCCGCCGAACTGTCCAAGTACAGGGCAGTGCACGTAAGTGCGAGTTTGGCGTGTCATAACAGCACTGGGTTCACACGGTCAGTAAAACACGACCTCTCATTTTGCTTCACCACTAACTGATAATTTTACGACCAGAAGTGGCCGAAGTACAAGGGACTTAGTCCACCCCACTAGAATTAAAAATAAGGGGGGGGGGGAAGAAAAAATGATAATATTACAACTTGACGCATAGAGGACACTTCTAAACGCTTCCGATGAATGTGTATCACATTAAGGATTGATACGTTTCTTGAATGTCCATCATCTAGCAGTCCAAAGGACACAACACTTCTGGAACTAAATCTGTTTCCGTCTTCAGTTGAGGGGGCCGGGAGACATCTACTATTTTGGGTCCGTTAGAAAGACGTCCAGTGATCGAAGTCTGACCTTTCAACAGATCCAACGGAGTAGGTACCTCCCACCATTCAACGTGAGGACGGAAACAGACTGAGTTTACCAAACACCCTGTTTCTTACAGTACCGCACAACGGAAAACCCCCAAGAACTCGATACCTTCAAATAGACCTGAAGCTCGCCAGTGACCGGATGAAAACTCGGCACGATATTGGCCAACTCCTCAGGTTACCACTAGGGCGACAGAATGTGGCTCTACCGCCCAACCCGCAGGAAAGGGAAATCACCGAAACTTACATCCTCGTGGGAGGGCCATTACAAGGTAGTCACATGGATAATTCAAGTGGTATACAGAATCCAGAAGAACCCTAGGTCTAGGATGTTGGTAGTACACCTGGACCGGCTCGCGCCCTACCATGGAACTGCTCGGGACGAGTACTCTTGAACGAAGGGAGCTGATGTAGCGTTCGGAATATGAAAGGAAAACACCGTTAGACTGTTCGGGAAGAGCAGACTTAAGGAGGGAGCAATGCGACGTGCTGCCTAAAAGCAGGATTATGGAGCATATTTCAGCGTTCGTTGATGGTCAATGGAAAACATTTCCTAGAGAGCGGAATGGAATTCTAAGAGTGAGTTTCCACGGTTACAACGAATTGTTCGAAGCGTTGTATGACAACAGGAAAACCAAACTGTTGAAAAATGTGTTCCATAATCTGTCTGTTCCTGTATATGTACATGACCCCATTTTGTCAGTTCGGCTTGATGCTTATTTGGGAATAAATTGAAAATCCGGACACTGTTTTTGGTTGCAGTAAACAGTCGCTAATTCGATTACACTTAAACCGGATATACTGAAAAATGAAATGCGCTGTTCACAACTAAGTACATGCGTTAAAGGCATATGGAATTTAGGAAAACAGATGAGTCACTTGTCTGTTCAGACAAAATTTGGCAATTTCTTGAAACCTGCATTATTATTGTGACATAAGCCATGAAAACCGGAACAGCGGAGCCAAGTTCTCAAACATGTAAGACGGTATCACGCGTCTCGCCCATAACAAAGGGCTATACTCAAACCAGTAAGACGTGCGTCGCGCCCAGACCAAAGGTCTATACCAAATAAAAGTTTCACATAGTATAATTCAGTCATGTAAATTGAAGTATGAAGTGTTTGTGAGAGTGTTTGTCTTTGGTTTGTGGCCTCTGTTGTTGGAGCCGAGGCACACTTAACGGCCCTGAGAATGATCAAGTGTTCAGCAATGTGAACTGGCGCCCAATTCTTCGGAGTCATTGTTAGATGGCTCATTGTGAGCAGCTGCGTCCACCTTAACCCAGTGACTGACGCTGCGTCAAACTTAACCCAACCCAAAAGTTAAGGAAGTGGGTGTAAGGTGAGCGAGATTGAGAGGGGAAGGACAGCTATACTATTACGATCGAAACATAGTACATTTAACCTCAATAAATTAATCGTGATACTGTTTTTTTATTTATTATTTTGCCAAGTCATCTTTGTGTACACGGTCTTCATTTAGGGTGAAAATTATTATTATACCTGCATACAGTTTTTGGTTTCGTTAATTTTATATTAGCGAGATACCGGATCGAATCTAGGCCAATTAACGGCTTCCTTACACCAGGTTCCCTTAATATACCTCGGAATCAGCATACAAATTTCAGGGTACCCTGAAACAGACTCCGACTAGAATCCTAGATTAATCTCCCTGCAAATCTCTTGTTTCTTCACGTCAATGAATGACTTTCATAGGTGAAACAAAATCCAGAAATAACCCATTAAACAAAAACCACAAAAAACTCTGTGAATTTAGTTTCTATGCTTTAAAATGCTTTAATCGGCATGATATAGCTCCCTGAAGGCATAGATGTTTTCGCTTCTACAGAACGCTTTTCAGAAAGTCTCACGAACTTCCCGTACTCCTATACAGATGATGAAAGCGGCCGGAGCTCCTCTGCAATGAAACCTGAACAACGGATCCATCTTCTTGCAAACCGTATTTGTATCGCTGATGCGCGAGCACTGGTTCCCTCGTTATGAACTGTGCACAGTCGATACTAAGGTCGACTTGTGACGCTGCTTTATAATTGAATTGAGCCCGTCGCTACGTGACGGTAATATGGCCGTTCTGTTCGATGTTGATTGCGGGCTCCTCAACGACCACAGCTTGTACGTTTCTAACCGGCCAAACAAGGTCACCCTACAACCCTCAGGGGACGCATCCGATGATGGTGACATGACAACAGGAACAAGCTGCACCAAAGTAGTGCATGGGTAAGTGCAATCACAAGGCCTAAGTGTTGCGCAGAGATGGGGAGCAGCATAATACTTCTGCAGTTGAGGGTGGATTCATGAGGAGGAAGTCCCGAATTAATAGGTGTACAGAATGCCCCCTCACCCCCCCCCAAAAAAATACACACACCGTTCGGTCACTATTTCGTTTTACTGTCCTGCCATTCAATATGATGGATATGGCAGTCATGTGACTATCGCCATCTTTTGAAAGAATATCGAACTACATGCCATGTAGTATATTTCGGTTCGACTCTGAAAATATCCTCTTTACTAAACTGTGCATACATTTTTGGACCATTCTGTGTAAACCATGAAATAACTTATCGATAAAAACGAAACTTGACTAGTACATGCCTCGGTAGATGTGGAGATAACTGGGTTACATAATATGCTACAATTGGTTTCAATCTGCCTGAAGACACAGGCCGATAGGACGCTCCACGCTAGCCAATGTTGCGCCCAGCATGTCGGGAGAGATCGCATTATCATTACCATTGGCTAAAAGAACCCTTTTTTGGGGCCATAACCTTCCTCAGAAATTCAGTCCCATTGCATCCAATTTTCACTTCTTTGGATTCCGTGCCAAAATTTTAAAGATTGTCACCCTTGCGTCTAACCGCCAACCTGGAGGGCCAGGTCCCCGTATTTATACCCCCCCAGTGAAAGGGTGGCCCACTTATAACTCCAGGCATCCGGATCCCTTTTCATAGTCTTCTACAACTCGCAGGGCTACGGTGGGGTTATTCTATCCCGCCCCCGCGGGTGGTGGGCGGATCACAGATGAAGGAAATGGTACGAATCAAGTAGACAGACACCGGGACTAGGCTGCAAAGCATAGAGCGTTGCTAAATTTCGTTTTCATTAGTAAATTATTTCGTGATCAATAATTATTAATTTGGGGCCTCTTCCGAGAGTATCATTTTGTATAACGTGACAGGTTTTTTCAGTACACAGTTATGCCTGTGAAGTTAATCTGACACTGTACGATTCTGTTTCAAAACCGACAAGACAGAAAGAAACACGCTGTGAAGACGTAAGTACAGAGAGCCATTGAGAGCCAGCAATAAGTACGCATAACAGGCCTGCAGGACACATTTTCAAGATTAATGCGGTCGTATTTTATGCGAGGGATGCGTTCCTGAAGACATCGCATAAACAAAGTAAAGTGTTCTCAAAAGAATAAGTGTTAAGTAAACGATGGCGGACATTTCTATTTACCGTTTAAGTGGCGCCGCCATTTTGGTAAAAAAGAAAATATTCTCTGCCCACCATTTTCGAAACACATGCGTGATTCCTGCAGATTTCTTTGTTTTGGGGGGGGGGGATTCGTATTATTGGCCACAGAGTGAGATTTTACTTATAATTTTTATATCGCAATATTTGAAATTGGCATAAAAACAAGCGCACTGTACTAATTTAACCACGTAAAGGTAAATTTATTTTTTTTCCCTTGGCACTACAGCCCCAGTGGGCCTAGGCCTACCTCCATGAACTTCTCCCTTCACTTCGGTTAAAGGTAAATTTATACCTGTGCTTAACTAATTAGGACATATGGGGAATGGACATATATATATCCACGGTTCCTTGATCTCTGCACTAGTTAGAGGTGAGTGGTCAGCTTCATGCCCTGGCCTCTTTACCCCTGGGGAAAGATTTCCCGGTGCCCATTGGAGGGGAGGCTCGGTGGGTCCCAGAGCAAATCTGGAAGCTGTAGAGGAGAGAAAATTCTTGACATTAACAAGGACTCGAACTCCGACCTCTCTGCCCTAGCCAGTCGCTATACCGTCCGCAGTTTAGCTAGCTTCCGTCTTCATTGGACATAATGTGTTCTCGCGGTGACGGTAGTTTCGACATATCCGGTGTTTCGGAGGGACTTCCGCCTTCAGCTGCGTAGGAAAGCTTACCCAGATGGCATCACCTGACTTCAGACTGCATCTATAACCAATCATGATACAGAAAAATATTCCACTCGAGTGTGGTTGGTACCTCTTGCACTTCCTCAAGGATCTACAAACTGTGTCTCGCAGACCAGTCACGATACTACCAAGAATAACGGCATCACTTCCGAAGGTGGCTGTCCGTCGTCCGTCTGGTCGTGTCGAGATGCGACTTCTGCCCGCCCTCAGTAGACTGTGCATTGGAACTGGTCGAGTCCACTAACTGAGTAGGCTACATGGTGAGCAGAGTTCAGGGTGTCACACTCCCTCCTTCACACAACGCAACTGCAACCACTGCCCCACTAATACTTGGTAATATTCACGCGCATCCCAGAGGTCGGGCCAATGAAAACGCCCTGTCCAATGTCTTGTTGCAGGAAGCCGGGGTAGCTCAGTCGGTATAGTGCAGGATAATGGCTGGACGACCTGCGTTCGATTCCCGGCAGGCGTAAGAATATTCTTTTTTCCACAGCATCCAAAGAGTCTCTGGAGCCCAACCAGCCTCCTATCGAATGGCTAACGGGGGTAAAGCGGCCAGGGCGTGAAGCTGACCACTCACTTCCAGCTAGTGCGGAGGTAAATAATGTCGGAACTATACCTCCACTCCCCCATACGTTTTACTAGTGTAATTCATAAATATTTAAGCACGGAGACTACTTAGTCTTATCATATTATGCTGTTGCATTTCTCTATGTCATGTCTTATACGAGTATTATATAGGTTTCACGGCTTATGTGGCAGCGCTGTACGTCGTGTAACGTGAAATAATACGTATAGAATTAACAGCATGAGTAATGAATCACAAAAAGTGGGCGAAATAATTTGTATCCGTCCTTTAGGATTTGAGTAATATTTAGTATTTGTCGGCGAGGCAATGAGAACTCGGGCATAACGGGTTTTGGTGCAAGTGAGGCTGGGTAGGAGAACAGTACGGTGCCCCAAAGACGGAGGAACAAAATGGACTACATATCACTCAGTGCTGCAAACATAATTTGACGTCTTCGATATTGTAATACATGTAAACTTTGAAACGCTCTACTCTCAGTAACTGGCAGAACTCTTCCGCAATTAAGGACATGTAGGAGATGCTTAAAAATGTCAAAAAAATGGACAAAAATTCCAGAGATTTTTTGTTATTTTATTCTGAAATCCCTAAAAAACTGGAATTACTTCACTAATTTTTTCGAGAGTTATTGCAATTTTAACTTTTCGCTAAATTTACAGGTGATCTTATGGAAGCTCGTTAGCTCGTACATTATAGTAGATGGAAAAACAAATAAAAACGGTACCATAACTTTCAGAATTTTTACACTTATAATTTCAGCCTTAGGAATAATATTTCAAAATTCTATATTCATTCACTGCACTGCTCAGTACAAAGTAATAATAATCTATTGAAACTTTATATTTTACTCCATTTGCAAGCTATAATGCGGCAACGTTGAAAACAGTTACAAAGTAGCGCAGCAGAAACTATAGCGACTTTGTTTTCTCTCCGCTTTTCTGTTGAGCGAGTCTTTTCTCATATGTACGTTTACTCACTATTCTTCCTTTCCAACGTAATTTGCTTTTGGCATCGTGATGCATGAAAAACACAATGTAACAAAGAGAAATGTAGTTACGATTATCCTACAACTGCAAAAGGCGTCAAATAAAACTTCAGCTGTGGCGCTGGTCCGCTCACGTGGGACCACTGAACTGCGCTAGGCAGCCAACTTACGGAAAACTACAGTTTTGTCAAGTTCAGTTTTGCTCAGAGAATATTTCAATAATCGAACTGAATAAAATTAAATTCATTATTTTCATAAATATAATAAATAACAACTATTTTATTTATATTAAAACGTGACGTTTCTGAAACTAGATCTGTTTGCGTTCTCAAGTGAGGCGAAAAGACACCAGCTCAGTTGCTTCTCATAGAGAGAGCTAACCTCACTCCCTGGATAATGCCTGTCAGATTCACACAACTATTTCATCAGCTGAGACCAGGCTAATTCGGCGGGATATAACAAGAAAATATGTAATAAAAATGGTGATAGGGCAGGCACAGGCGTGGAACTAGGATAGAAAATGATGTAGAAATTTGTAATTCTACGCATATGCGTGCTTTATCACAATTTTTACTGCGAATTGTTATCTCCCTCCGAATTAACCTGGTCTAAAGTGAATAAATGCCGGTCACGGTAGCCGAGCGGTCTAAGGCATGTACTGTCTTCGCTCGCTTGAAATCCGGGATCGTGGGTTCGAATCCCACTCAGGGCATGGATGTTTAGTTTGTGTGTGCGCGTTTTTCTGTGTTTGTGTACAGATAGAGGCCTTGCGACGAGCTGATCACCCGCCCAAGGAGTCCTACCACATGTGTAAGATCTAGAAAAACCGAAGAGAACGGAGAAGTTCATGGAGGCAGGCCTAGGCTCACTGGGGCTGTAGTGCCATGGGGGGGAAGGTGAATAAACAGCTGTGAGAATCTGACAGGGGTTGTCTAGTCATTGGGGTTAGCTCTTTCTAAGGGAACCAACAGAGTAGGTGCCTTCCTCCCTCATCTTAGGACGCAAACAGATCCAGTTTCCGAAACGTCGTGCTTTCTAGTCTCTAGAATACCGGACGATGGAAAAAGTAAAAAAAACCCAGTAATTCTGAGTATTATACGCAATCGTCAGAACACTTTAGAATCTGATTTATCCTTAAAGTTTCTTGATTCAGTCATCAAAACTCGGGATATACTTAAACACAAAATGACTATTCCGAAACATGGTGGCTCGGGTCGGACTTCGGGTCAGAATAGCCCAGAAGTTAGCATGCAACTCCTGAGATCCCCCGGCGTCAATCCAACCCCTGCTTTTGTGCTCGAGCATGCAAACCTCCCAATAAGAATATCTTCCCACTGCTCGGCCAATGAGCAATCTCCATTTGCATTGGAGTACAAATGAACAATCTAGGTTTTACAAAATTTAAACATCGGTCTTCAGACTCCTCAATCGCTAAACCATGCGTGAAACACTCGAAACGATAAACAGGGCTTTGCCACTTGACTTGCCGCGGAGTTCCTTGTCAAATCCGGAGATTTCGATTCTCGAGTTCAGGGGAACGGGAATCAGTTCATCAGGATTTGCAGTTTGCTGCATTTCCGTCTCCTCAGCTGTACGACTGATGGATGACTCAAACTCTGAAGTGCAAACACAGCCGCGCCCTCCTAATTAGATGTCTTCTGCATTTCTGCTTCGCACATATAATTTCTTGAACTGAAGACATCGATATTTCTATCAATTTTGAGGCGCTAGGCCAAGCCCCAAGCTGGGCTGTTACTACACCGGCATTTTCTTACAGGGACTGGACAGCTGCAGAATTGGATTCAGTCAGGACAGCCGGTCTCCAGGGCAAGAATCGAACGCGGAACTATCAGGATAAGAACATGAAGTACCCAGTGGTCCTCAATGGCTGTTGCAAATTAAAATTAACTGCAAGATAAGCGAGACAGATGTAGCTAGACCACTTCCACACTGCAGCAGGACTAGTCTTGATGCTCGTCCGGTTTTCATCCAGAGACTCAACAGAGGTTAAAAGCACTCGAAAATGAAATTCTGAGAAAGATCTTTGGAGCTAGGAAAGACAGGCTAATCATAGAATCAAAAGTTTTATAATTAAGCTCTTCTATAGTTTCTACCTATCGTATTAATCGTATTACTGCTCGTATCTATGCTGTGTTCAGTCCTTCTTGAAAAGCTGACGGTTCCTCAGTTAAAGCACAAATTCTCCGCTCTCTGTTAAACCCGAATGTTCATCACCGCTTTCATAAGAGTTCACCAGAGGACCCTATTCTCAGCCACCTGAGTCCAATACATATCACATCTTATTTACTGGAAGCACGTTTTAATGTTATCCGCTATCTACGTCCAGATCTACCAAGTTCATGTTGTAATGACCTAAATTTTAACGAGTTTTTTATCTCCGCAGTGTGTGCTACACTCAAAATCATTGCTTTCTTTATCCCCTCTGCCTATTTCAGGTGACGTATGCGTGTTATGACGTTTTCAATAAGGCATTTTATCCGAAGTTTTGTCAATTCCCCAAACTCAGATTCGAATATTCTGCCCAGCCCACTGTTGCTTCATACAGCCGACTCCACGCAGCTGAGCCCTTCACGAGAGGCTGCCAATTATGCAGCAAATCAACAACTTCCCAACAGTTTATGGAACCCGTAGGTTCATTGACGTGTTCACAACAGCCCTCCGCTGGTCCGTATCATGAGCCAGATCAGTCCAGTAGATACCATTCTACCCTATCTCTGTAAGAGCTATTTTGAACTACTCTCCCGCTTTTAGTCTGGAGGGACTGAGAATAATCACGAAAAATTGTATTGAAAACAGTCGGTTTTCCATCCGAGATTTGAACAGGGCGTCTCCCGAGACCACAACAGAAGAATTAACGTTAGTGTCTGCTTACTACACACAGACGCGTTGATTGATGGATAATATTAAAATGAATCTTGGGCAAAACCTTGACTGTAGTTGTGGACTGAATTCAAGTGACTGCGAAGGCAGGGTTTTGTTGATGCTAAACCCACAACAGCAGAAAATTTCTTGACACGAAGAGCAACTATTAATTCACAAGGAAGACCCCTGTACCATGAAGTTAGGTACCGGGTTATCAAACACAAATGTTTATAAAATGGCGTTCTCGTTGCCTAACCGTGGCACAGAAGAATAATTCTGTGTTAGCGGAAGTCATGCAGGAGAAGAAACAAAGAGGAGGCTGTGATACAGTCACGATGGAACAGCACGAAACAAGGACGCAAGGGACGCATGTAAAGTGTTAACAGTTATACTTGAAATACGCACAAGTCGTCTTTCCTTGAATCTCTTGTCTTTCAGAAACAGGGCAATATTAAGATAAGTGACACATTTTACCCATGTTAGGTGGGTTCCTTGTCACTACAGCATGGCGCGTTCTCAGGTTGCGGGTGAAGAAGACAGCTTCCAGTTCGGGAAAGTAGCGAATATATTGAATAAGCAGTCGCGGATAGCTGACAAGGGTGGTTCTCCAGTTTGGATGTTGGGCATGAAGCTAAGAACTCGTCACCGTAAAAAATAGTCTTACGAAATTTCATTCAAAATATAGCCAACGAAAAACAATTGGATCAAGTAAGCGAGAAATCAAAGGAAACCAGAGGCCGGAGAGCTGTTTCCGGTCCATAACGGCAAGGATATAGGCTCGATTGTGAGGACAGAGCAGATCTCTGTCAGTTTCAACAGAAATCTGTCAACTGCTTTGGGAGGGAAACAAGTGAGCCTGGTGACAGAGAAGCAAGCACTGCTTGCCCGGTATGGTTTCATTTCACGCACTACCCACAGGAGGAATGTGCGAGCAGACTGAACGTCAGACATCCCAAGGGCGAATACCATTCGCTTTCGCGTAGGCAACACCGGAAAATCAATGTGAAGCCGCTACCGCCGCGGTTATGGGAATATTTATTGCTGCAACGGTTATACGAGGGCAACCAGAGTTTGTGGGGTGCACAGATACGCGCCACAGCAATGCAACCGCGACGGCGCACTGAGTGTCACCATAAATATGTCTATTAATTCCGTGTTCATAAAACTATTTTGTACCATCATCATAATCATTAGTTCTCTGAGAACCGGCGTCTTCTACAGAAGATACAACTAGTTTCCTCCACTCATTTGTTCACTCCCAGAAGTCCCACCGTCCTCCCATCTCAGATTTTGACTTTCAATTTACCTACCCCCTCACGTCTGGTATGAGACACTTTCTTAACCATCCTACTATTCTCCTTACATACAGAGTGATTCATATAGAACCGGCCCGACGAAATGAACTGTAATATAAAATATACCATACAGATATTAAAGTAATTTACACATATCTTATCTTGGATTGTGTGCCGTGATCAGAGCAGGTGTTGAAAGTGACCGCCGTTTTCATGTAGGCACTAGAAACACTCGCTGTTCAACAGTGTACTCCATAACTGTCGCCTGCCCACTGCAGACACGTTTCGGGATTGTCCTTGACCTTGCAGCATAAGGGCTGCCACTTGCAGGATCATGCGCACACCATTCGACTCAGCACGGCCCACGGATTATTATGTCGTAATTGTGAGCGGTTATATGAATCACCTACGGAATTATTAGCAAATTCATCGGGCCGGTTCTTTACGATTCACCCTGTATTATACTGTCACGTACTTTGGGGGTGCGACTATAGACGGGGTTTGGATTGGGTAATGAATTTACTGACAATTTATACAATAGCTGGTCGTCGCACTTCAAGTTTCACCGTTACACATAAACACACACACTAGGGTTATCAGTCGTCACTAGTCGTATCCTGACAACGGATTTTAACAGTCACACTGTAACTACGCACTCAAAATATCACTGTACTACAGTACACATGACGTCTTCTCTTGACAGCCTAATTTATTCTTCACAACTGCGCGGCTCATTCTCAGCTGAACTGGATCGCCATCTCTTCTCAGCCTCCTCTGAACGTCTCAACTGCATTCCCATCCAACTCTCAGTTGAAGTCAGAGTTACTTTACGACTGGCTGTTTACCGCCAATTAGTTCCTTTTAGGGTAAGCCCCTTGAGACTCAAGACCCAGAGACTTTTTCAACTGAGCCATTGCGGTAATAGTCCTTATGTAACATCCTCTCTGTCGAGAAGTTGGGTTTATCTCCTATGAACATGCCTGGCCTTCCGTCAAGTGTGACTCTCCGACGGTCAGTCGGCCAGTCTGTCTTCGAGTAAAGCACCCATCTGGGGATTACGAACAGATTTTTATTATTGTCAGACAACTGAGGGTTTGTTCATATGGGGCATTCTTTCTGACGAAAGGACGGATCTGTCGTTTACAATTTCTGATCCTCGCCAGCGCAGTCGAGACTTCCATTTTCGTCGCCTCCTACGACTAACACCATTCCCTAATAATTCCTCCATTATTGCTTTCGTATTTGTTGCGACTGAAAACTGTTTAGGGAGCCGTTGCCTAACACTATTCCGGATTTCAGGCGTCATGTCACAATATGTCCAACCCAGCTTGATCTATTTGTTTGTATGTATTTAGTAATATTCGGCTCATTAAATAGCTCATAAAATTTATGTTTATGTTTGTTCCTCCATGTACCATTATCCTGCACTGCTCCAAAATGCATCTGAGAACTTGTCTTTCAGATAAACCTAATGGCCTTTCATATCCGTCTTGGGCAGCACCCAGGTCTTAGACCCACATGTTACTATTTTGTATCAAGTAACAAAATTATCTATTAAGTTCTGTCCCTACTGTGAGGCTCACGTATTCATACAACTAAGCAGGTATCTTTAAAGGGCCTTAGTAAAATCTGGGTTCCACATAGGTACAAGAATTGTCTGAGAGCTCGGAGAGACTAAAATTGTCTTCATCAAGGTAAAAGCCTACAGTTAACACTCTCAGTAGCCTAATACTTCAAGGAAAATGATTTAATATCAGAGTAAAAACAGCTGAGAACTCGACGTATGATATCGGTATTTTTAACTTAAGTTTTCGTAGTATTAACTTTCCTTACCTTCTCGAATATTCGTTCCAGCCCTAAATGTTATCAAATTATACTTTCAGGATGGCGTTCAACACCATCTCCCATGAATAACACCATGATTATTCAATTGTCTCGTTTATACACTATACTAAAGTTCACATGCTGACGCTAAAAAAAATTCACTGAATACACACGATACACTGAAACAATAGACTATTCCCTCTCTCGTGATCCGATACATAATTTGCATCAATGCAATGTGTTGCCATTCCATAAGTCACCGCTATGTTAACATCAAATTGCATATTTGGAGAGCTTTCATCGTTATATTAAATACAAGTAGACAAGCTGTGGCAAAACAATTTACTTTAGGAACTTCGCCTCACGCAAATAGTCAGAGTGGTAATTCGACGATAAACACTGCTCACAATTCAGGAACTGCCGGTACAGCCACTGCACATAAATACTGCCCCTTTCCTCCTCTCTCAACACTGTACAGTTTAGCTCCTATTTTCTTTTCCTTGGCCTAGGCCTACCTCCATGAACTTCTCCGTTCATTTCGGTTTTTCTAGATCTTACACATTCGGCAGGACTCCTTGGGCGGGTGATCAGCTCGTCGCAAGGCCTCTACCTGTACACAAACAGAGAAAAACGCACACAAACATCCATGCCCTGAGTGGGATTCGAACCCATGATCCCGGTTTCCAAGCGAGCGAAGACAGTGCATGCCTTAGACCGCTCGGCTACCATGACGGCAGTTTAGTTCCTATACAGGAATCAAATTAATATTGGGGTCTAATCCGAGTCAATAGGCCAGGCGGGGGAACTGAGGCAGCGCATGGCAGCAGGAGCGGGATTCAGGTCGGAGTTCTGGAAGTGAACTACTGAGCACCTAGGGAGAGACCTGCCCCAGTGGCACTTTGTTTACTTTGCACAGCAAACATACTGCAGCCTCCACGTCTACTGTAACCTATGGCAAGACCTGTCAGACAGGAAATATTCCAAGTAAATACCCGAACACAAAGAAAGAGGCAGACTCGAGTGCGCCTGGAGAGATGGAGGAGGGAGGTGTTCATAATAGCGCACATTTTCTTGTGAGATATCGAAATTGTGGAGTGCCAACACGTTTGTATTGTGATATACGGCTCCAGCGAGCAGGTTTATGCATCGTTTTTCATCATCGACAAAAAACGTACTGGTACTCTGTGGAAAGCAGATAAAAATAATCCTCCCGCAAAGGTTTGTAATGAAAAAGTTGACAAAACTTTTCCTGTGCGAGTTATATGGCCTGAATGTCGTATTAATATTTCATACGTTGTCAGTATAGCATCCAGTCAGGTGCATGCAAGGACGAAGCGAGAGAAGGAAGTTACGTCATTCACACAAAACGAGGTATACAAACGCGAGTATAAACATCCAGTTTCCTGTGAACAAGGAAATGAACTTCCAGGGACTGCCAGGAAATTTCTTGACAAGTTACGTGACTGTCAGTTTCTCAGGGAGGTTACGTTTCATACAGGTAGTTACAAATACACTTCATATATGACATTTGTTTTGAAAATGTGGCACAGTTCAAATTTTTGGACACGACATTAACAAATCAAATTTTGATTCAAGAGAAAATTAAGAGGAGACTGAAATCGGGTAATGCCTGCTACCATTCAGTCCAGGACCTTTTGTCTTTTCGAATGCTGTCTAAAGAGTATATATTAAAATACACAAAAGTATAATTTTGCTTGTGGTTTTGTATGGGTATGAAGTTAGTTATTTGAGAGTGTGGGTTTCCCCATGCACTTAGACCAGTATTGGTCCACTGTGCTTCCCTCTATGATATTCTACCAGTCTCTATACCCTACCGATATTGGTGCGTACCATCAGTCCCGCCGAGCCAGCGAGTTCGCCTCCACTGGCTTGGTGGTGTCTATAATGCTTCCCCAATCTATCAGAGGCATTAGAGACTACTGTTGGGCGGAAAACGTCCTTGAATTTGGCTCAGTGACCTCCTTTGGAGATATGAGGTTCTTTTACGTGCCGTAAAGCTACGACACGGGCAACACACGGCTGGCAACAAGGGGTCACCTCCACTGAGATAATTATTTAACACCTGTGGAATGATTTCCGTGTTTGCGCATTTGTAAATATGTCCCTCTACTTAATTAGTTACGTATTATGCCATCATTCTTGAATTCGGCACTAGATTGAGGTGGGCAGTCAGCTGCACACACCGGCTGCTTTACCCCCCGAGAAAAGAGCCACCCGTTACCCATTGGTTAGGAGGCTGTGTGGGCCGCAGAATTTGCCTGAACGCTGTGAAGAGAAAAATATTTCACTGCCCGCAGTCCGTCACTATACCGACTGAGCTATCCCGGCTCCGGCTGTGCATTAATCAAATGAATTAATGACGCCATCTAGTGCCGAGTCAAGAAACGTGGAGTTATACCTTCACCCCTCCATACGTCTTCATGGCTATGAACCTCAACTAATTAACATCTCTTTACAACAGGATTTTCTGTTAAAATTCTCTTTCTACCATGCATGCTACATATAATACCATATTAGTCTTCTTGATTTGAAGACTACAAGTCATGTTCCCGGGTACTCAATTTTTTTTCAGTTTTCCTCCATTTTCTCCCGTCTCTTTCGGACCAGAACGTGCTCGGCAATTTGGTCTCAGCTACGTCTCCAATTTGATCAGTTATTTGGGAAGCAAATGCATAAACCGAATACGCTTTCTATGTGACAACAGAAGTAGAGTGACTTTCTCTAGTGATATTTCCACGTCAGCTCTACTGCAGCTGCGACGCGCGACAGGCAACACCGAGAACATGTAGTTTACATGACAAAGGACCTCTCCAAATTACGATGTCTCAGCTACTCTCAAACTCATTACTACGCTGATATGCATGACGCTGTTTCGTGGGAAAATCGATACACTGCAACTAGACACTTTGTCACGTGGTGCAGTGTCATATCTTGCTGACGCTGGGGGCTGCGGGGGGGGGGAGCTGCGTCTGATGAATTAACAAATCATGTCTTGAAGGGTGAATAACAGCTAATACAGTGTCTGAACACAAGTTCCGCCAGTAAGACGACTACCCTGAAACAGAGACTGACGATCAGAGTGGCCGCGTTTTCTAAGGCATGATCTACGTATCTTCACTCGCTCAAACGCTGGGATCGTGGGTTCGAATCCCACTCAAGGCATGGTTGTCTGTGTATGCGTTTATTCTGTGTTTGTGTTGTTCTGTATGTAGGTGACGGGATGTTCCCCCGTCCAAGAAGCCCTATCACTGTGTGAAATATTACGAAATTGAAGAAGCCAGGACACATGAAAGGGCTGTAGAATGAATGAAACAGGAGTAACCATCGGTAATGTTCTCTGCTCTCATTTGTGTTCGGTCGAAATTTCGGCTAGTAAATCGGCTCTAATGACAGATAATGTTCCTTGTTTTCCTAAGTACCTCCAAGCAAATGTCAGCACAATTACATCACAACTGCTTCCTATCAAATCCTATTAAGTCATCAGACATTCTGCCATCCGACGCAAAACTGTCTGATATGCTTATTACGTTTATTACATTGTTCACAAACAGAAAGGATTCAACAAATCCTGGTCGCTTAAAATCTTCGTTGTCACACGGTACTTTCTGAAAGAGTTCTAAACGACTGCAATATTATACGTCATCATTTTAACCCTTAACTCCCAGTGGTTCTAAGTATACTACTTGCTATAACACATTGTAACACTGTATTCTGCCCACACAGTATACGTATTCGTGTGTTTCGTGCTGTTCTCACGGTACACAGTAATTATTCCTCGAAATAATATTAACATGTTGATCTGTGTAGTGGAGATGTAACCTGTCTTCTGTAAAGTGAGAACTGGACTTTTATACATTATACAAACTAAATTTAGGAGTCAGGATAGCGCAGTCGGTATAGCGGCTGGCTACGGGCTGGACGACGGAGGAGTCAGAGTTCGAGTCCAGGTAGGGTCAACAATTTTCTCTTCTCTATGTCTTCCAGACCGGTTCTAGGGCCCACCCAGCCTCTTATCCAATGGATACCCCTGGAAGTAAAGAGGCCGATGCGTGAAGCTGATCATTCACCTCCAACTAGTACCGAGGTCAAGAAAACGTGGATCTATTCATCCACTCCACCATACGCCTTCATGGCGTCTGTTTAATTAATTAAGTACTGGGACAACTTCACCTTCATAATGTGACACATGGGCCGTTTCTATAACAACAGAGGAATGTCCATGAACATTCTCACGGCAACAAATACAGGTAACAATAGAAGAACTACCGTTTCTATGCTACGGCAGGTAAATACTCCCTTAACGTGACAACAATATTGGGGAAACTGTGTTTTCTATGTGGTTTGGCCAAGCAAACGCACGGAACAATAGGACGTCTATTGCCAAACAAGGAAGCTGTGAACACCCATTCTCAACAAAAGACGATGTTTTCCGTGGAGTCCGTGCCGAGGATTTATCTTGAAGACAATCGGCGCTACGAGTCAGTCAGTCCTCGGTAGGAGAAAACCACGGGAAGTTTATAGTAGAAGTAGAATTTAGAAGTCAGCTTGTGAAGACTGAACCTGTGACTTTGCGCGTGCAGTAGCGCAGTGATATCTGGAGTGTGACAGTTATAGTTCTTGTGTTAAATCCGTTGCCAGGAAACGGATACGGAAACTTTTGCAGAGGAATAGTCATTGTTTAGATGTGTTACCTCGCAACGGCTAGTGTAAGCAGATATAGAAGGCTTTATTTATATGTTATAGTTACAGTAATCTTGAATGTGTTATAATTATTTGTAGTTACGATCTGTAAGTGGTCAATAAATCCAATTACCAATTCAAACCCCGTCTTTAGTTACTGATACACGTGACAATATAGACGAAATTAGGGTTTTAATGTGTAGGCTCTTCGGCTTGTACTTCCGATTGTATCATGACAAGAGCGGAGTCAACCGCCGCCAAACCATGGCGTCTGTTTTCAACTTACGTCATCGCTATTGAGCGTTGTGACTGGCAAGAGGAGGGATTTAAAATCGATTAGAACCACGCTGCATAATCGCTACAAAGGGTCCCTTTACTACAGGTTATTATTAACAGTGGGCTCCAGTCACAGAGCGAGCGCGTGAGGCTTCGTAACATGTACATTTGTATATGCTGGAACCTGTATCAAGAAGGGAACTCCTGGCAAATTGTATGCCTCGCGTGGTACGGCCTCCAAGCTATATCATATCGGAGTGCACAGACGTGAGTTATAATGAATGCATTTACAATTCTATTCGAAAACCAATGTTTTTTTCTTTATATATTATAGGAAATAGACGCTGACCACTCACCTCCAACTAGTACCGAGGTCAAGAAAACGTGAACCTATACATCCACTCTCCCATACGCCTTCATGGCGTAGTACTTAATTAGTTAAGCGTAGGGATAATTTTACCCTTTTCTGGACGGCGCAGTTGGTTGCAGTATAAGAAAATTAAAAAAAAGAAGCACTCATAATATCTCTTTTGTAGGATTTGAGGTTCTCACAGCGGTGGTTATGAAGAGTTCTATATTCTGGGATATAACACAGTGTAGTCCGTTGAAAGTCAGCCAAAGTTTGGGATTAACATCACTTCCACCATCTTCAGGGTAGAAAAACAAACCAGTCAAGAAACCAGCGTGAAAGTAGATGGCAAGCAGAAACGCCCGTTGATTTTCAACGGACTACACGGCGTTATATCCCACAAGACAGAACTTTTAATCAAGATTTCTGTTTTGATTCTCACTAAAACTGCGATTTTTTTTATTGCTAGTGGGGTGGGACTAAGTCCCTTGTACTGCGGCCACTTCTGGTCTATTGTACCAGCCCCAGACGATAGGTGAGGGTGATTGTGGAGCAATTGGTGGAATAAAGATTGGCAGGGGAAACCGAAGTACTTGTAGAAAACCTGCCCAGTGTCACTTTGTCCACCACAATTCCCACTTGACCAGACCCTGGATCGAACGCGGGTCGCCGCGGTGGGAAACCAGCGAATAACCGCTTGAGTTATGGCGCTGCCCAAAACTGAGAAACTTGAGGAGAAAATATGTTTGACTTAAAACATGAATCTCATTCTCTCCATGTCCTTCGAAAAATGTTCGCTCCTATAAATGTAGCGAGAGAAGAACAGAATGCACTTGGGCCTCCATGTGAAGTGTTAAAGACATCCTATGCAAGTGAAAACTGTAATTATTCTACAAGTTTTAGTAGAATGCTCCAGTACCATATCTCACGTAAATCCACCGGTGGCCATAGAGTTTCATCACGTGTGCAGACAGACAGACAGACAGGCGGACAGTCGGATTGAGAGAACTTGGGAGGGGCTCTTCGGAGATTCGAACGAGCCTCAAATCATTCAAAAGCCTGCAGTAAATTCACAATAAGGCACTAACTCAGTCGCTCAAAACAACAGAATCCTTAATGAGCAGATGATAGTTGCTCATCTGATGAAGAAATACTCTAACTTTCTCGAAACCCAGAACTTAATTTACCACATTCAGAACAGGCGTCACATTTTACCACACTGAGCTAGCTGCATCCGCTCCACCTTCACATTATACATTGTGACGTGCGGCCTGAAAGTCAGAAGTGCGCAGTCAGAAAAGCACAACAGAGACGTCTGTTGCTAGACAACGGATCGGTAGTCATGTTTCTTCTACAGTAAGGATCAGTGAATACATCGTTGCCTAGGCCGTAATTGTAAACACGGTCCCGTGACGACGCGTATATAAACAGACTGTTACCACGGATATGAAAAAAGAGCTCTTTAAGGTGATTCCTATCCTAGCCGCCTAGCAGGGACAAAAAGGAGGCCAGTTGAGAAGCCGTGAGTTCACACACTAACACGTGACAATATTACCTTCCGCTTCGAAAGTGGTAAACGACAGACCCGTCCTCTCTTCAGAGAGAGCTCCCAACATCAACAAGCCCATAAATTTCTGACAGTGATAAAAATCTGGTCGTAAGCCCCAAATGGGTGCTTTATTCCAAGACAGACTGACCGACGGACCGTCGGTCGTAACATAAGACTGAGACTCAGACTCAGCCGTGAGTTTAGAAGTGAAGTTGGAAGAAGAACCAGAATGCGAGAGAACACAGAAAGCGTGTGAATTGTTATAACCGAGTGTGAATTAAATAGTGACGTCAAATAAACCTAATCATCAAGACTAGAATCCACCATTAGTGACTCTACCCCTACACGTGACAATTTTGTGTCACAAGTGGAGAACGCTGAGTATAATATTGTTCTCCATCTGTCCTGATGTCATTCATGTCTCTGTTTACTTCATGTTTCCGGAATAAAATGTCATATTGCGACATGTTGACCCGTTGCTAGGCAACAACTGTGAACCAAGCATCTACAGAACAGTCGTTGTTAGGTAACGGTTCCGCCAACAGACACGAACGCAACAATTCCACTGCAACAGAGGAGAGGTGTTTTCTATGCGGTGTGTGTCGAGAAGTTATAAGCAGGAGGAGTCAGTCAGTGAAGTGGAGTTAGCCAGTGGAGTCAGTAAGGAGTTGGTTGGCATGTGAGTCAGTGATTTAAGACAGAGAACTGCTGGGGCAGCAGTCGTTGTGACTTGTTGCTGTTAGAAGCTGGGAGCTGAGGTCGGAGACCGTTCAGGAACTCAAAGGAAGCGAAAGGTCCGCCGTTGGAAGCCGGTACAAAGCAACGTCTAGTGAAGCCGTGACTGTGAACACTAATGCGTGTGTAATATTTAACTGTAAATTGTAGTCACGAACTTTATCAAAGAGTTCACTACGTCAAATTACGAAACCAAAACCCGTCTATAGTCACAATAAAATCACGGGACAATATGAATTTCTGGTCACAAATCGTGATGCCTTCCGCGCCCACATAATCCTATTTTATCACCTAATAATATTCGTCACGAAAAAAATTATTGGCGATTATGTGGAAAAATAAAGAAAGGTCTGGTGACTGAGGTGGTGTATTCGGTTTGTCAATAATAAAGCATGTTACTTTACAAGAAATTGTTGCTCATGACTTTCAGTACGACCTACGTCACTAACCGACAGTGACGCACTCTGGTTCCCTTGGCGGATGGACTATATAAAGTAGAATTAAACAAAAACAAAAAAACATTCAACGTCTATCTCTTATTAAATTTTTTGTTTTCCCACAACTGTTCAATAATAGACATACAGTAAGCCGCTACCTGGAAATGCTCTCCATTATAATCTTTCACTTAGGTAGAAGTTCTGCAGTAAGGGGGAGAAACTTCTGCATTATAAAGACAAAACAGCATATCCGGGAGTTACGTGAAGAAGCTGTCTGGTGGAACATCAAATATTTTGTTTAGGCCCGCGACGAAGTGACGTCAGTAGAGAAAAGAGGAAATCACTTCAGCGCAAATATCAACATGTTGGGAAGGAACAGAAGGAAAGCAGAAACGTCGAGATGAACATCTCACGGAAAGAAGCTGCTGTGCTGAGTTACGTGTCCCTCAGATAAGTGGCTAACGTACGAAGCGATGAGCCGTCAGTCTGGAAGAAAAGGATTTCAGTGAGCTGCTTGCAGATCACGCCTCTCTGTCACGCACACATCGGCTGGGTTTGCTGAGTGGCGGGGATTCTAGCAAGCAATAAATCTTTCTCCCTTAAATCTGGATTTTTCTTTACCCTACAGGCTTACGTGATAAGCGTCTGCATAAGCATATTGTCACATGTAGGGTGGTACGCGTGACGAAAATGAGGGGTTCTAGCTGGGATGGTTGGATTTATTAGCACCTTGTTTAAAAGTTCTCTTAATTACATTTAAATACAGCGCTATCGCTGACTTATATGCGCACGCACGCACGCAAACACGCGCACACACCGGTCTTGTCATGGTACCGCAGCTAAAACGCAGGAACTGTAAGAGTCTCACTGAATCACACATTCCAAGTGTTATACAGGACTAAGTCTTCTAATCATACTTAAAAGTCTTCACAGCTCTTCTAAGAACTTCCCGTGGCTGTCTCCTACCGAGAACTCAACTGCACTGCCAAAGTCACATCGCGGCTGACGGTCGGTCAGTCAGTAAGTCTTTGTGTCGAGCCCCGTCTTGGGCTCATGACCAGATATTTATTGTTTGGCAGTTACAGTTTTGTTTTTTGTGAGGCGCCCTCTCTGACGAGAGGACAGGTCTGCCTTTTGTATATGCTGCTGGCCCTTGCCAGCGCAATCTTTCCCGGGTCCGAGTCCCTTGTTACTCGCGAACATATTTTACTCTCTCAGATTTGAGACTTCCCTTTTTCGTCGCCTTCTATGACTCGCAGGGTCACGGTGTACGTGGTGTTATTCTCGTTATATAGCCTTTGCACGGACCACGCACAGGAAACCTAGTTCTGCTGTTGCATAAGGAAGACCACACAGAGAACAAATAACGTGATTTCTAGCCAGCGTCTTCATTGGTGCGCTCTTGTCTAGCAACGGGCAATAATATCTCTCTCTTGATACACCTTTCATTGTTGCCTTGTGTGTATTCCGTTGCGGGGTGGCCATCCACGTTACAATATCAAGTCTTTAGAGCTACTTATTTATTAATCAGTCGATTCCAAAGACAGCGCCCATAAATATGCTACTCCGACTGGAGACGAATGAGGAGGCACCACAGCAATGCAACATGCATCTCAATTTATTTTCTTACGAAACGAGATGTCGGAACTGAATTTATTTTCTTCCATATACACAAAACATTTCGTTATTAGAGCGTACAGTCGTTGCTATGCAACGACCTGGAAATATGCCAGACCCGTTTCTATTATTATTATTATTATTATTATTATTATTATTATTATTATTATTATTATTATTTTACTGCAATTGGGAGTTCACCAGGTGGCAGTAGAACTTACACTTATACAGACAAGGAGAGTATATAACATAAGGGAACAATACAAAACAAAATACAGTACAGAGAACAAGGTACACACAGTGCAAATCCAAACATATAAAGTTATAAAAGGGCACGAGTTATAAAAGGCAACGGTTCGGTAAAAACGTTCCGTTGCTAGGCAGCAGATCCTTAACAATGCAACAGTTGGAATTCAGCGATGGAAGAGAGATGATTTCTACGTGGTAGTATCGAGCAGTTATAAGTGAGACAAAGTAACATCAATTTGACTTTGACTTTGAGCTTAGTTCAATTGTGAGTCATTGGCCAGCCGGGAATGGCGTGAGAGCAGAAGCTGAAGAGCTGCAGTGTTAAAGCCGTTATGAGAAAACGATTAGTGAAGAGAGTGCAGGATGAAGAAGCCTTTGCCTGCAGAAGTAATTGATAAAATGTCGCGATTAACGATTGCGCTGTAATTACTTGTAGTTCCAAGGCGTGTGTATAAGCGGCCAATTAAAAAGTCACCAATCCAAACCCCGTCTATAGTCACTCATACACGCGACAATTCCATAATTTACAGAGAAATTTATGGGCATTCCAATATGTAAAAGAGTTCATAAGGATATACACGGGGAAGACTTTCCTTAAGAAGTGATAACTAATTAGCTAACTTCATGGAGCTGAGCCCTTCACGAAAAGCCGCCAGTTCTGTAGCTATTCAAGAAATTCCCAGCATTTTATGGAGCCCGTAGGTTTATTACCGTGTTCACAAGGGCCCTCCGCTGGGCCAGATCAATTCACTCCATACCATCCCATCATATCTCTCCAAAATCCTTGTCAATATTATCAACCCACCTATGTCTTGGTATTCCTCGTGGTCTATTTCCTTCTGAACTTTCCACCAATGTCCTTCCTATATGCAATCCTCTTCTCCCCATTCTTTCTACATGCTCTGTCCATGTCATTCTTCTTGACTTGCTCATTCTAATTATACTTATATAAGTTATGAAGCTCATCATTATGGAGTCTTCTCCGAACGCCTGTCACTGCAAACTTCTTCGGTCCAAATATTCTCCTCAACACCTTGTTCTCAAACACCCTCAGTCTATGTTCCTCGCCTAAGGTCAGAGACCAAGTTTCACATCCATACAGAACAACAGGCAAATTATAGCTTTGCATTATCTAATCTCTGCATTTTATATAGCATACGAGAATAGTGAAGGCTGTGGACTGAATGATACCCTCTCGATCATAAAGCACAAATAATGAAGCTTTAACCGTCTCCTCCTTCCAGTGTAATACAACTCATACAGTGTAGCCATATCCTCAGGCCATTACTAGTCAGAGAACAGACACAAAACCATACTACACAACGTACTCCCATGCAACATACTCACGCTAGACAATTCGTCTCCATGCTAGTCTGAAACTGATTAAAACCCTGACAGATCGCGAGCTTACAAACTTTTGTATACAGAGCGTCTCATTATTATATGCCATCCTCGGTAGCGTAGTTGGTTGAGGCACTTGCTACAAGCCGGAAGGTCGTGGGTTCGAGTCCCGTTGAGGTCATTTGATTTTTCAATTGACTTATTCCTTCCAGCCGCACTATGGTCCTGGGGTCGACTCAGCCTCTAACAGAAATGAGTAGCAGGAAACTTCTGGGGGTAAAGGGCGGCCGCCGCGTAAGGCTGACATCACCGCCAGCTGTGAGCCTATTGTTAACAAAATGTGGGGGCTTCAACGTCTCACAACCCTATGGGACTCGACGGCCTGTTACAGGGACAGCTTTACCCATACATTAGAGAACGGTTACCGTTCATCACAACAAACGAAGAATTTCCTATGAATACGTGCCCTGAGGGCCTCCCTTAAAAATGTTAGCTACTCTACTTTCAAGTTATATAATCCGACTTTAANCGCAGTCATCCATGGTTGAAGGGGTTCGAACCCACGATCCCAGCGTTTGAGCGAGCGAATACAGTTCGTGCTTTAGACAGCGTGACCGCTGTGATCGTCTCACACCTTAAATACGTCTTTGAATTTCTCTGTTTCTGTATTTGAAGGTGATAAATGAAAGAGCTTTCAATAATTTGTTTTATTTTTACTTTATTACAAACGCTGCTCTAACTGGCCTTCATGTTAACGGACACACAACTCAGCTCTGCGAGAGAAGAAACTAGCAACCGTTCGAAGATTCTGCTTGCATTATTTATTTCATTTTCAAATTTCTTAATTCAACTCCACAGTTCCTCAGTACAATCAAATATACTTGTATAGATCTTTGTATTCAAATACGCCTTTAGAATATTCTCGAGAGGACTGAAGTCAGGTGAGGGTGGGGGCCAGAAGTCTGGAACTTCACCAATCCAGTGTCAGAATTATTTTCGGAGAGACACTGATGCATTTGTTGAAACCACAAGTGAAGACGGATATTTAAGGACACATCTTCCAACAGTTCACTAAATTGTGTTCCAAGATGATCATTGGGCGGCCTCTAGCTTGAGCTGGTAAAATGCGGTGCCTAGGAGCCCACATGTCGTTGCTGAGGGAGATATCGGGTAACACGAGGATTTTCATCTGAGCAGATATGTTCACTGTGAATACTTGTGATCCCAGTCCCAGCGTGGTGCGCTTCGTGTGTGACCAAAACCTTTGCCGTGAAAGCAGAGCCTTGGGCCGACACAAAGAGAATGCTTTCGCAACGTCGGTTTCTGGGAATGTGATGGAAGGAAGTGACATTTTATAGGAGCTATAACTATTTCAGGTCTCTAACATTAAGGGAGGAACACAGAGAGGGTGCTGAGGAGAATATTTGGACCGAAGAGAGATGAAATGACAGGAGGTTGGAGAAAACTGCATAATGAGGAGCTTCATAACTTGTACTCTTCTCCAAGTATAATTAGAATGATAAAGTTAAGGATGATGAGATGGGCAGGGCATGTAGCACGAATGGGGAAAATAGGAGTGCATGTATAATTTTGGCGGGAAACACAGATGTAAGGAAACCACGATGAAGACCAAGGCGTAGGTGGGTAGATATTATTAAAATGGATCGTAGGTAGATTGAATGATATGGACTGGATTGATCTGGCACAGGATGAGGACCAGTGGGTGACTCTTGTGAACACGGTAATGTAACTTCGGGTTCCATAAAATGCTGTAAAATTCTTGAGTAGCTGCGTGACTCTCGGCTTCTCAAGAAGGGCTCACGTCCATGGAGTCCGTTAGTTGTTCGTGGGAATGGCGTTAAAGGAGGAGTTCGAGGTACCGTTTGGTAACTTGTAGAACTGGAGAGGAATACGGGGAAAAACAGGGACAATTAAAAGTACGGGAGCTTATATAATAAGTGATGAAGCTTCTGTTGAATTCCCAACGAGTGTTTCACTAGTGCCTATATAAAGTTACAAAGACACTAAAATTAGTTATATAAATAATGATATTTCGGCATAAAAATGTAAACTGGCACAAAATTTGGTCCCCTTAACATCAAATCAGAAGCAAAAATTAATTATATTAGTGAGAGTATCTCAGAATTTAAATTCAGCAGGAAGATTCACTCGATTAGACCAACAGGGAAGTTCCGATATCAGGGAATAACAGATACTGACATATTTAAAAGCACGGATAGAGAAAAATTGAAAAAATAATTTGAAAAAAAGAATGGAACGAGAACGCCTTCAGTATTCCACTACTTACCTTGGGGGGCCCATGAGACAAACCGACGATGAAGACGTACAGACAATTTTGGGATTTAAAGGAAGAACCAGTAGCGACCTAACAGTAGATCCTGATAATATGTCGGAGATGAGAATGAAGAGGAAAGTGGGTTTAAATCTGTGAATACAAATTAGTTTGTTTCGATATGTTTGCAAGAATGTCTTCAAGTAAAAAAGCTGAACGCTAACCCTGTAACAGACCGTGGAGGCCCATAGTGTTGTGAGACGTCGAGGCTCCCACACTTTCTAGACAATCGGCTCATAGATGGAGCTGAGGTTGTCAGCTTTAAAAGTCGGCCACCCGTTACCTCCAGGAAGACTCCTGGTGCTCATTTCTGTTACAGGCTGTGTCCACCACAGGGCCACAATGCGGCTGGAAGGATTAGGTCAATTGAAAAACCAGTTACCTCATCGGGAACTGAACCCGAGAACTTCCAGCTTGTAGCATAGTGCCTCAACCAACTACGCTACCGCGTGCCTCCGACCTCAAGTTTTTATGGAAATTATTTGTTTGGAAATTCCTTGCCAGTTTTTTAGTTAACGGAATGGAATGTAAAATGTTTCTCGAAGCCTTCATCTCCGAGCAAAGAAGTGTGGCCTAGCCTGTACAGCCCTTCACACAGAGACAGTAAAAAAAAAAGTAAAAGTGTCCTTGTAACAGGCCGTGGAGGCCCATAGGGTTGTGAGAAGTTGAAGTTCCCACATTTTCTAGACAATCGGTTCATAGATGGCAGCAAGGTTGTCAGCCCAACGCTCTCGCCGCCCTTCACCCCCAAGAATATTTCTGGTACTCATTGCTGTTAGAGGCTGAGTAGGGCCCAGGGCCACAGTGCGCCTAGAAGGATTAGGTCAACTGAAAAAGAATCCAATGACCTCACCGGGACTTCAACACGCGTCCTTCCGGCTTGTAACATAGTGCCTCAACCAACTACGCTAACGGGTGCCCCCACACAGAGGCAGTGCAATTCATATTTCGCATTAATACTGTGATATGTAGACCCGTTGCCAAGCAGCAGCTGTGTAAACAGGCGACAGTACAACAGCCTTAGCTAGGGCAAACCTCTGTGGACACGTTACTTCCCGGAAACAAGTGAACACCCAATAATGGAAGAGATGTTTTCTGTACGGGAGTATAAATGTTCAACAAGTACTCGTACGATTACCAATCCAAACCCCGTCTCAATCACGTGTGAATATGTATATTAATTAAAGCGGTTCTGACGATGTGGGCTGGATCCATTCCATCAATGGTGGTGTCTTATTAACACAATATTTTTCCGTAAATTCGGGAAAATTTTAGGGTCGCTGTCAGTTTGTTACACAGGATCCCGCTGCGTAAATATCAGCTATGAACACATACATACGATAACTCAGTCGGTTTTGCAGGGATCTGTGTTATGTTTCTGACATCAGGCACAAGTGTGAATTTGTCTCCCCTGTCTCGAACCCCTATTGAAATTGAAGATTTTGGTCTTATGGGAAGTCATGAAGTTTGGTCTGACAAGTAGTACCGTTTCGTAGGAATTACTCTTATACCTTGACGATGGGGGCAGTAGTTGGCTCCGAAACGTAGGTACCAAACTACAGAAGACCGGAAGTCACTATCACTCACCGTTGAGACAACTTCACACTTCAAATTGTAGCAAATCAACTTCTGAAAATTACGCAACGGTTTTCTAAGTTGTAACGCCGTGTAGTTCGCAGACCGCCCGAAATTTCGAAAGAAAATATAGCCTCCATCATCATGGTCGAAGAGTAAGCCAAGTAACAAAACAGCGTGAAGCAGGTATTAAGCACGGCTAGTCAAACATGAAGGCAAGCATGTTCCTCCGAAACATCGTTTCACGTTTCAAGGACTACAAGACGTTATATTTCAGCCTTCATATCCACAGCCGTGATAGCCTGAAAACCTACACAAGAAGAAGAATTGACTTCAGACGTTTCGGATTACAGAATTCTATGAAGAGAACAGAAATATGATACAGAAAGATGGAGAAGTTCGCAGAATGCCAATGCAAGAAAGATAAGAACCCAGAAGTTCCCAGCAATGGACTGCTGGGAGAGAGTCCATTAAGTCCCCCCCCCCATCTTTCGTCAATTTTTACGACGTGGGATGAGTATTTACCAGGAAGTAGGATTAAGCTGAAAAAATTAATTACTGAAATAATTATTCAAGATCCTTTGCCTAGCTTGTCCAATTACACGAACACTACTTTCAGGATACCTCATTAAAGCAGACGATCTCCGTATACTCGTAAGAATGCAGCAAGAAACACTTTCAAAATAAGATCCTACGTCCTGCTCATGTTTCCCGACACATCGGTTTATAATATCTCCAATTTATTATATCCTACAGATATTGAAAACAACGGCTCCGATCAGCCGCTGTTGATAAAGCACACGTCTGTTGTATGTACATTGCAGTTTAAGTCGTTCTTGTGAATTTCAAATTCATTAAAAGATCACAGATGCTTCCACATGCCGTAGGCCTATTACTGAATATAATGTGGCATACAGAACCGTTGCTAGGCAACGAAGGCGAAATGAGCAACTATACAACAGCCGTTGTCCAGTAAATATTACAAAAACAAGCATGTTTCCACAATAACAGTTACACTGCAGCAGAGCAACGGTGTTTTCTGTGCGGTCTGTGCCGAGATATAAGCAGGACAAGTGAGAAGTCAGTCACTTATTGAGATCGTTGGTGAGTGAGTGAGTCAGAGAACTGCGGGGGTTCCGTCGTTATGAGCTGCTGCTGTGCGAAACTTGTAGCTGAGGCCGGGGACAGTTCGGGAACCCAGAGAAAGGAAAACGTCCGCCGTTGAAGCCGCTACCAAGCAACGGCTAGTGAAAACGTGACTGTGGGCACTAGTGCGTGTGTAGTTATTAAATGTAAAGTGTAGTCACGCAGTGTATCAAAGAGTCCAATAAATTGAGTCATCAATCCACAAACCCGTCTATAGTCACACTCCATAAAGTTCAGAGGGAATGACTGAGGAGAACAACATGGAACTTCAAGGTAAAAAGAGTTTCTTGTCTGGAACTCGAAGGGGGTGTTTCTCAAATTGAAGTCGCAAGTGTTACTAGATCGGTTCGGTGTGAACACAATGACCAAACTGTAAAGGTTTTAGGAAAACGAAAAATATTAAAGAGATAACCTTAAATTTCCGAAATTAGCTAGACTGAATAAACGAACCTATTACTTGGATCTGTAAACATGACGGTAGAATACTGTGGCATATCTGCTCAACGCAAGAACTGTGGGGCCGGAGAAACAGCCGTTGTTAGGCAGCAACCAACGCCCTAATAGACTGGCTCAGTAGCGATCATGTGGGAGTCCCAACAGACACGAATGCAACAATGGTACAGCAACAGAGGAACTGTGTTTTCTATGTGATCCGTGCCGAGAAGTTAGTTGCAAGAGTGCTCAGTTGAAAGTCGGTATGTGAAGAGAAGACTAGAAGCTTGGTGTGAAATGGCCACCGGCCTTGCAGCTACTCAGTTGAAAGCGTTGAAAGTCAGTCAGTCTGCGAAGAGAAGAATTAGTTGGAGCAAAAATAGCAGTTGCGTGTTAATGTGGTCAATAAATCCAATATCCAATCCAAACCCCCCGGTGAGGGTCATTCTAACATGTGACAATATGTTTAATTAAAATACATATTTAAATATATACCACTATTAGAATTCAATTGTTTTTTAATATATATTTGCTTGTATTGTGCCAGACTTATTTTACTCTGAGTGCTCATATAGGGGGATCTTCAGCCGTCCGTTAAGCACTGAGCCCTCCACTGGGTCCATTGTGCCCCCAGTGTCACTCAGGTTTTTTGAGAACATGGAGCTTAGCTAGAGCCCAAACCTCCTAAACTCAGTCCCTCTGAAAATACATCGGCTCTACCCATACAGGGCCACAGGTCCTAACCATATTTTACTCTACAAGTGCCAAGTGTCGAAAATTTAATCTTTTACAAGAAAAAAATGCTGTATCTGGCAGCATGTGACATCTGTTGGCAGCTTATCTGAACTACAGACGTGAATGATTTGAAGGAAATTTTAAGTCGTTGTGAAGTTCTTATACACTGACTTTAACCCGTGGGAGAAAAACTGCTCTAACACGTGTCGCAGCGGCAGTATACGAAATAAAGACGAAACTTCTGAAGTTATGGGCACGCAGTAGTTGGTTGAGGCGCTATGCCATGAGTCAGAAGGTTCGATTCCTGATGAGATCATTGGATTTTTCAATCGACCTAATCCTTCCAGCCCACATTGTCCCTAGTGTCAACTCAGTCTCTAACAGAAATGAGTACCAGGAATATTCCTGGGGCGTAAATGGTAGCCGGCGCGTTAGGCTGAAAACCTCACTGCCATCTGTGAGACGATTGTCTAGAAAATGTTGGAACCCCGATGTCTCACAACTCTATGGGCCTTTAATGCCTGTTATAGCTTTACCTTATTTTACTTCTGAGGTTAAGTACTAAGTTCGAAAAAGCCAATAGTGAGGCCGACCACTGGGCTCATTCATTGGTCAATTTGGGTCAAGCGGTAATTCTTCCTGTCAAGTTCGGTAGTGATCCGTCTGAATCTTGCCCGAGATATGGACTATAATGAAAATTTCCGTTGTTTTCTTCAGCCTTGCAAGACAACTGTTAGGACAATACTCATAATAGACCGACGCTTCCACATCATTTGCAGTTCATTATTCATGAACACCTAAACATCTGACGCCTTACAGTCTGATTAATAACTAACTTCTTGGAGCTGAGGACTTCTTGAGAAACCGCCAGTTGTGCAGCTGCTCAAGAACTTTACAGCATTTTATGGAACCCGAAGATTGATTATCGTGTTCACAAGAGACCTCCACCGGTCCCTGTCCTGAACCAGGAAAATTCAGTACGTACCACCATATCAATTTTATTATAAATCTTATTTACAGTCTTATATGCAACAATTTATTAACTTAAAAGTTTAAAATTTTTAGGGCTACAACATATTTCGGCCAATATGGCCATTATCAGGTGTCAGAATTTCTGTTGTTGCTGCTATTATGTGTGGGTCCCTCGGTTGCGCACGCGCGTTGTGGTTATAGCGTCGTGCTTGCTCCTGCTGGGTTCTTCGCTGTGTCTCGTTCTTGTAACATTGTATTGTAGCATCCTGTTGCACTCTACAATACAACACTACCCCATCCTTTTTCTTTAAGATTATATGTAATATTATCCACCCACCTATGTTTTGGTCTTCCTAGTGGTCTATTTTCCTTCTGGCTTTCCCACCCATATCATACTAAATGAACCACAAGAAACTCTATCCACACCTTCCTTACCTCATCTTCCAAGCGACCCAGTTACAGAAGTAGCATTCAAGATTCTCACATTGTTATAACGCTGTGTATTCCTTTGAAAGTCAAGCAGGGCTCTGCTTAATGTCTGCTTTCGTGCTTCTTTCTTGCTTGGCTTATTCTACGATTCTGAAAACAGTGGCGACATGTTCATCAACATCGGGGTGAATTTCAACTGACTACACGGTTCTTTATCCCAGGAGAGAGAACTCTTCATTTACTGGAGGATTTGCGATAAAAATTCTGAATGAATTCCCTGCTTATTTCATTCGAGCTACATGCAGTGTCCATCACAACCTTCGCAGAATAGGAGAGATATAAGAGGAGGGACCTTCATTTCCATTGTGGCACGATACATTTCTTAGCATCTGCTTTCTGGTATGTACAAGTTCTTCCTTCGTTAATGTAAATAGGATACACAAAGAACCGGTTCGCCAGATCAGCTGTTCTGTTTGTATGGGCGACGGTCTTCATCCATGGCTCAGTCGAGGTTACAGAGGTAACAGCGTGACATGGGCGAACATATGCATCTTAATGATATAAACAAAATATATACTGAAGAAAGCAGTCTTCTGGGATTTGGCACCGTATATATGTGGTGTTAACCGACGTTTCGGAGGACCGTATCGCTTCCATCTTCAGGGTAGAAGGAAAAAATATAAGAAATCCGCAAGCGAAGAGACCGTGAGAACCGGTAAAAGCAGACTCTCGCTTGCGGATTTCTTATATTTGTTCCTTCTACCCTGAAGATGGAGGCGATACGTTCCTCCGAAACGTCGGTTGACACCACATATACACGGTGCCAAATCCCAGAAGACTGCTTTCTTCATAGTCACCGCCGTGAAAGCCTCAAATCTTACAAAATATATACTATTATATAACGAGTACTAAATTCTGGGATATAACTCGGTGTAGTCTTTTGAAAGTCAACCGAAGTTTCGGAGAAATATATCCCATCCATCTTCACGGTCAAAGAATAACACGAGCAAGATACCAGCTTGAAAGCAGGTGGAAAGTTGAGTAATCGGCCTGAGTCTGAGTCTGAATCACGTTGCAACTGACGGCCAGTCAGTCTGTTTGTCTTGGTGTCGAGCCCCAGCTGGGGCTCATGACCAGATATTTCTTTTGAGTGAAAGTTACCGTCTTGTCTATGTGTAGCGCCCTCTCTGACGAGAGGTCGGGTCTGTCATTTGTTAGTCAGTCTGTAGTACTAAGTCCACTGTCTGTATTTACACATATTTATAATACACTTATTTCTTATTTAGATGTACAATATATACATGGCCTCCGTCAGTGCAGGCCAGGTACAGTAGATTATGCCCTTTATATATATATATATATCCTAGTAGTATTAGCTACCACAGTAATCGGCCAGTCGGCAATTTCGGATTAAATAGGATGCAGGAAGGAAATGGAAGAACGGGCCTCAGTTCCCATTGGCTCGCCGAGGAAGAGAATGAAACCGCTGTGTTCTCAAACGGTCACCCAGCCAACCAATAGGAGACAAGAACAAGAGTTTCGGACGGCCTTGTAGAAGGGAAGTTTCACATCCCTTCTACGCTTTTTTCGATTACCTTCATTATCTTCCAATTTTATAATTATTAATTTAACTAGCAAATGACCGTGCTTATGGCTACCGGCCATATTATTCGGTCATCGACCTACACAAGTTGCATTCGCGACGTAGGAATCTCTGAACTTGCGACCTGAAAGGGAGAACGTCGAAATGAAATATCGTGTTCCCTTCATACCTCACATTGTAACTCGAAAGGAGATATTCAATGAAACGCAATAAATGTCAGGTTCTATTCATACGTCACAATACAAAACTTCATGGTAAACGATATTTTTCGTGGAGACGTGTTCTACAGAAATGCACCTTCCATCGGATGAATGACAAATCGATACAGCGACATAAAGCGTCCTGTGGAAAAAGAAATATTTATGGATGAATGTCACGATTCCAAAATTATCATCCAGAATCCTTCACTGTAGAACGTAAAAACGTGTTAACCGTACACAATTCTAAATACGACGTGCCGCGCCATCTACTATCATACTCTGCGGTCAACGTACATGTAAGCCGTCAAGTGGCATCCCCCGCGACATTCCCACAAACTCGCTGCAACTGACGAGGAGTGGACAGTTACATTAATTTTTCCTTACATAATGACAGACATATTAAACACGTCAAATCCCTTGAAAATATATTTTTAGCCTACATTCCATATTTTGAAAAATAAAAGTAGGATTTATTAGATGTGTGTGTTCGCGTGTGTCTGTGTCTGTATGTCTAACACCCCTATTACATTTTGAATTCCTGAAACATTGTTTATGGACATCATGACACCTAACTCAATTTCACATGCGTAATTTCTAATCACACCCATTAGTAGAACCAAAATTACAGCCTTTAAAACTGCTGAGACAAAAACCTTAATATGCCTGCAAAATCTTCAGCAATCTTCATGGAACTTGGTATGTATATATTAAGCCACCTGAGGTCATGTAATCTGCGTATATAATTCGCTCATGTTAGTAATACCGAAACTATAGGCTCTTAAATTGCTGAGGTAATGCCCTTAATATTACTCAAATTCCTGAACAGATCGTAATGAAACTATATTATGCCACCTGAGACCATCTCAATGGCTTATGTAATATATCCCTTTCATTAGTAATGCCAACATTTCAGCCTCTCAAACTATCACGGTAATAACCTTTATATTACTTGATAGCCATAACCAATCTTAATGAAACTTCGTATGCATGTCATGTCATCTGGAACCATCTCAACAGTCTTCATTTCATCCATCCTGTTGTGTTACAATATAAAACTTTATTTTTCCGTCACAACACAACTAAGGAGTATCAAGGTCAATACCCAGCTATGCCTCATTACATCAATAAGAGCAACACTGTATCCTCCAAAACAATAATCATTAACTCCATTACGCATATAATACTACAAATTATTCCTACTTGCCTTATCAGACACAGTGAAAGAAAAAAGGCGATTAGTTCTTATCACATCTTGTTAATATATTTTTATATCTACATGAAGTTGCGAGAGTAACCTAACCCTTTTCATGGTATAGGAGCAGGTGTTTAAATGAAACTGCTTCCTAGTCAACCGCCAAATGCATGTACTTATTTTGGAAGAACAGGAATTTATGTAAGATTTGAGGCTTTCACGGCGGTGACTATGAAGAAAGCAGTCTTCTTGGATTTGGCATCGTGTATATGTGGTGTTAACCGACGTTTCGGAGGAATGTATCGCCTCCATCTTCAGGGTAGAAGGAAAAATATAAGAAATCCGTAAGCGAAGAGAGACCGTGAGAACCGGTAAAAGTAGACTGGTCCGAAACGTCGGTTAACACCACATATACACGGTGCCAAATCCCAGAAGACTGCTTTCTTCAACAGGAATTTATGTTTTATCAATGCGTGTCTTGCAGAAGTTCCACGTCAGCTGGATCCCAATCCAAGTTAATGTAATTGGAAACGTTCTTTGGTATCAAGACACGTCTTATATTTTGCCGTTGAACTAAACCTGCAGCGGTGAGTGGAGAAATAAACTGCAGAGAGACCAGAAATAACTTAGAATGTTCTTCCGCCATCATGAATTCTTTATGAGGACGAATACAATTCGATGTGCCTATTCTGCTATATGAGTGAGATCAGGGAATGCGTTCTTTACCTCATAACAAACAAACGCAAATAATAATTTGAATTTCGAACAACTAAAGCGAACTGAATAACTTGTCATTGTTCGTCAAGTGCACTGAGACGACATCGTGGCCAAACAAAAGAATATCGCTGCCACATTCGCGCTGGAGGAAAAATGGAGCGGAAAACGTCTTGCTTTCCATTACACTGAGTGATGTAGGGCGCTAAGGTTTGCTCCAATTCACTAACAATAGAGATCCACGAGAGGGCAGCACGGCAGACTTCGACCTATTGTATAGACTTGCAGAACAAAGAGATGTATGTACTCGTGGGTATTGGTGGAGGGTTCACGAATTCTGGGTCTTAAGGAGGTAAATATTTTCAATTTAGCGGAAGCCGTTTTGGCAAACAGACGGCAAATGTGACGGAGAGGCTTGTAACCTACTGGGACAAGGGCCTGCGGATATGCTTTCTGAGATAATATCATAGTCTTCTTCAGGTTGTAGCGGCTGAGGGTATTGAGATTAACTATATGAATCAGGTTGATTCTCGAAAAAGCAGTAATACCCTACACAGTTCAGAAATTCCTTGTTATTTCTGCAACCACAATGTTCATTACCATGTTTGCAAAGAACCACCCCTGTACCATAACCTAAACGAGTTCAATCCAGTTCACATCATCACAACACGTTTAATTAAGATCCTATTTAATGTTAACGTCCTATCTATGCTTAGGTCTAGGTGTCAGGCTCTCAGCTCAGTATTCCAAGAAAGCTTTCCGGCATACAAGCATGTATGAACTGCTAACATTAAGCAGTACTTAGAATGTTAATATTTCGAATACAAAGAGAATACTTATGGCTCTTCGAGGAAAATACTCAGTTCCACCAAATATAACCTAGATAAAAATCCAATTTCCGACTTCATTTTTTCGATTGTAATCTTACATACTGTCACTATTTGGGGTGTGTGACTATAGACGGGGTATGGATCGCATATTCGATTTATTCAACACTTGTACATAACACCCGTAATACAGGCAATTACAGCGCTACCGCTAATCTCCACATTTTGCAGTTCACCACACCACCCGCTAAGCCTTTTCCTGGCAACGGCTTCTAACAGTGAAGATTCTTCAGTTTCCTGCGCTCAGGTCCTCTTGTCAACTGAGAACTCTTCTTAGTCTCCTTTGCCGAGCTCAATTGCACTGTCAACTCTCCTCTGAACACGTTGCCATCCCTGCTCAAATACAATCAGTTGGCCTGGGAAACTCACTGTAGAACCTTGGGGCGGACCCAATAGAATACACCGTTCTCAGCTATTCCTTTATTGTTGTAGGCATATTTACCGATGCGTTGCCTACAAACTGCCGTTTGATGATTCGCCTGTTGCACAGCAACGGCTGTACAAACTACAATATACTTATAATTAATATTTACATAAGAAAAATAAATTTTCAAGCACATTTTGGGTGGTTTTAAGGATGTTAACAAGAAGAAATAGAAAATAATAAAATTTAAAATTGTGTAAAGTTATTACACCGGTCACGGTAGCCGAGCGGTCTAAGGCACGTACTGTCTTCGTTCGCTTGGAAACCGAGATCGTGGGCTCGAATCCCACTCAAGGCATGGATGTTTAGTTTGTGTGTGTGCGTTTTTCTGTGTTTGTGTACAGGTATAAGCCTTGCGACGAGCTGATCACCCGCCCAAGGAGTCCTACCGAATGTGTAAGATCTAGAAAAACCGAAGTGAACGGAGAAATTCATGGGGGTAGGCCTAGGCCCATTGGGGCTGTAGTGCCAAGAAAAAAAAAAGGTTATTGCTGCCCGAGTATTTTCATATGGTGGGGAAACACGGACGTTGAACAAGAGACCGGACTAGAATTCAAAATCACAGTAAACCTCAGTCAGGACAGCCGACATCCCAGCCGAGATTCAAAAAGAGCCCCTCTGGAATACACGTTCAGAGCGTCACTTCTGAACCAATCCCTTTGGTTCCACATAAGGAAGGAAAAAAGCGTGAAATATTTTGGAAAAATTCTGAGAGAAGGCGAAGAGATGCAGGCTGCCTGTTTGCACTCACTTTACGTAGTGAAATCAAAGAACATATATCTAATACATTAGACGAAACACAAGATTTGTCCCATCTCTTGAGTACACCTGTCACCAAAATTTCTAATCCATGAATGTCCTTGCGTTATATTAAATCCTTTCACTTCACACTTTTAAGTTCCGCAATGCATAAAGCGATTTCGTCGGTGTGTAACCATACGCGATGTACTACACAAAGCCGTCTGTTTGCAATTTACAAGACTTATTATGATGGGCCGATACAGCGGAAATTGTCATATTCACTTTATAAATTAAGAGATGAATGATTTAAAGCCAGTTGGGGCTTTCTACTTCTTGTGTGGATTAAAACGCCCCATTTCAGGCATCACCCGAATATCTACCTGTTCCAAAGTGCCACTCAGAGACTGAAGCACACTACAAAGGTGCGACCATTACGGCATGGTACGGTACTGAGAAGTAACCAGTTTCCCTCCCCAGTTTTCCATTCCTGCAACTGGACGAATGCTGAGAAGTTGTATGATTAAAGGCTGCTATTCACAAGCAGTCCTACTTGCTTGTGTTCTAACGTCCGATGTTTCTGTAAACACGGCCCTCGAGTCATTGCTCTACAAACAGTCGTTAAATTGCCTCACTTTTGGCCTTCCATACGCGGCCTGTGTGCGAGTATTGTGCACACATCCTCCGTCAGGGCTTACCATTCTTGTATGAACCAGTTAAAACATATATTTGTTTACACTTTTCTCCCTAGGCACTGATTAAAATTAAAATCGCACACTTTATACACTGCAATCGAGACAGTTTTGCGAACGATTTCTTTTTGGTGTCTTTAGTTTAAGCCGCTGTCGGTATCACAACTAAACAGCGCCGGCCGGTAGGAAGACTGATGAATCATAAACTGATAAGGATTTGGAAGGAAGCGTTATTGACATAATCGAAGCATTACCCCGATATTTGTCGGGAGGGACTGAATAAATCCACGTAAAATGTCAGTCAGAACATCAGTTTCCTCGGCAGAGCACCTTCCACGTACAACTTCAGACATGTGCCAATATACGAATCTGCTCGGTCGGACACTTACTTCTTCAGTGAGTTCCGAAGAGCATGTCGTTCCGTCGGCGAATGCGATTATGTTACAACCGAATACACCCCCCCCACCACAAAAAAATTACTCTGAAGGCAACAAGCGAAAAGGAGGTCGGAAAGAGTCACGAAGTTCGAACGAGCGACGTTTCAGGAAAACGGGTCAAAATTAAAAATGTGCCGTGCTGATCACAGTGGCCGATCTGTGGTCGACCCACTGTGGTCGTGGGTTCAATCCCACTAGAGGCACGGGTGTCTATGGGCGTTTATTCTGTTTTTGTGCTGTACTGTGACGGGCTGATCTCCCGTCTAAGGAGTCCTACCGGCTGTGTATAAGAATATGAACCTGAGAAAACGGCCAGGGTCCAACAAAGAGCCGTAGAGCCACTGATGGATGTAGGAACGGAATTACGTAACGAGCTGTAATAACACAGTGTCTGTCTGTCTGTCTGTCTGTCGAAGTGCAGTAACACTGATTTAACTGTTATGAGGTTACTGCCTCCTGTTATTGTGAGACTGGACGTCCTCACAGGACTGACTGTATAGTTGTCTCGAAGGCATGAATTACCTCCATCTTAAGGATAGAAGTTGGAGATAGTACGCTCTCAGAAATGGCCATAATCTTCCATCAGACGCCACGGCGTCACTCTCCTGTTGCTCACACTGTTTATGTGGTTTGTTACGAATGCATGTGGCTTATAAATTTGATATAGACGCATCTGGGAGCTTTGAGTAGACTCATGATATGAGAAATAATTATTTGAAACATCTGAATTCAGTTTTGAATGAAATCCGGGTGAAGTGTGAGTACAAGGCAAAGAAATTATGTGATATTGTAGTAAATGCAGTTGCCTGGGAAACTTGTTCCGCAAGTCAATACAATGCAATAAATACAATACAACTGCATGGTGATCACGCGAATTATACAAGGGGTGTGCAAGTTCAGTACTGAAGGTTAGGCTTTATGAGAAACATGTCTAGTTACAAACAAATGTATTTATGACTTTTGAATCTGCAATAACCTTACTCACAATGGAGACGAATACACATTGCAACAGAATGGAACATAAGAATACAATGACATGTTATGCAGTAGCGTACTATCTCAAACTTCTGACATCACTGTTAAGGTGTGGCCTGATATCACACCCCCAACTGTTATTACTTGCTGTACGCCTTGAGGTGACAATGTAGGTTGGTTCAACCACCCCGGGAACCTATATCAAATTAAAAGGGAAGTATGGACTGGGTGGGTCCCTTCGAAGAGGAGGTTAGCTCCATATATTCCTATCATGGCGTTGCTGGTTCTCCGGTGGCTGGGGATCTAGGGAATGTACTACTGGAAAATCTGCTATTACCTAAGTTTATGTATACAATCACCATACTTTTTTAATGCTAGTGGGGTGGGACTAAGTCCCTTGTACTGCGGCTACTTCTTGCCTATTGTACCAGCACCAGATGATAGGTGAGGGTGCTTGTGGAGTAATTGGTGGAATGAAGATTGGAAGAGGAAACCGAAGTACTCGGAGAAAACCTGCCCCAGCGCCACTTTGTCCATCACAAATCCCACTTGACCAGACCCGGGATCGAACCCGGGCCGCTGCGATGGGAAGCCAGCGACTAACCGCTTGGGATATGGAGCGGCCATCTACATACTTAGTATCAGACGTTGCTGCTTCCACCATCTCACGTGCGACATGTCTTCTTACAGAACTTATTTATTCGCTTCAAAAGTTTTACATATCACATAAATTTTGACTTTTTAAAATTTCTTACTATGTATGATTCGTCAAATATGGTCATCACACGTTAACATAACACAACACGAAGAATAACCCGTCAATTCGAATACACAACAAAACACGAAGTGTAACCCGTCACTTCGAATACACATGCGCAGAGAAGCCCATGATAACAGAAGGACAGCAATTTCCTCAACTATGCTTTTAAACACCTGATGATGACCACATTGTTCAAAACATGTAGCGTAAAATTTTTAAAAAGTAAAAATTTATGTGATGTGTAAAACTTTTAAAGTGAATAACTTTTACTAACTTTATAGAAAGGCGTGTTGCACGTGAGATGGTGGAACCAGCAAAGTCTGATACAAAGCGATGTGCGGCAGGATGCTACAATATAATATTATTTTTTACTTGTTTTGGGTTAAGTTACATAACTTCATACTTATCTATCCCGAGGCCAGTACCCTATAAGCATCTCTCTAGCCGTCAGCAACACGACGGGGAGTCACTCAAGTTGCAGAAGAGGGCGACGTCGAGGAAGTGGTATAGTCCCATATCCCACGGCCCTCTTCGTGAGGGTTTCCGTCTGCGGTGCAATAGTTACGGCGTCAGTAGGCTATCGAGCATAACCTATCAACTGGTAAATGTCTGGCATTCGACTGCCCATAGTCATCGACCTAAGGTTGGTATAACTGAGACTACTGCAAATCAGCATGTCTTCAAACCTGCAATAAACTGTAAGAATTAGTACTCCTCTTGCAACTGCTGGTTCAACGTTTCCAAGCGAGACTTGCGTACGTTGAGCAAGCTCTGTTTGTTTAGCAACTTTCTTGATTGCTGTAGTTCGACGGGGAGCATCCGGAGCCCTGGAGTTTCAAATCTCCCTACTCGAGGTCATAAGGACATAAAACCACGCAATGAAATTCAATACAACGTAACCGAAATATGATCAAGCGAAGTACAGTACGGACGCAGTCTATGCAAGGAATGCATTGCTGAACACTTTGCATTATCCAAAACTCGCATTATTCGGTAAAAGTTATCAAACACATATATGATTTTTGCCAATTTTTTCGAATTCTCATTATGTCGAACTTTGCGCATAAAGTGAAACTTTATATTTTTTAAAAAGCATTATTTCAAATTTGCATAAAAATGGACAGCACTGAATACAATGGATGTGGAAGTTAAGCAATAAACTTGCTACTTTCAACATTCTAGTTACAAATCAAACTATTTATCACTCTCGAATTTCTGTGAATTTTACCCCATAACGGAACCCTATATACCATAAAGAGAAACACACAAAATTGAATTTACGCTAATAAGGAGAATGGTCTAGAAGTAAACAAAAAGAAATCTAAGTGCATGTTGCTGTCTCCTCACCAAAATGCAGGGCAAGATTTTGACAAAAAGATAGGTAACAGATATTTTGAAAATGTGGCACAGTTAAGATATTTTGGGAACGACGAAAAGAAATCAAAACCTAATTCAGGAGGAAATTAAGAGTAGACTGAACTCGTTTAATGCTTGCTACCATTCAGTCCAGAAACTTCTGTCTTCTCGTCTGCTGTCCAAAAACATAAAAATTAGAATATACAAAACTATAATTTTGCTGTGGTTCTCTATGTGTGTGTGAAACCTGGTCTCTGACTTTAAAGGAGAAACAGACTGAGGGTGTTTGAGAACAGGGTGCTGAGGAGGATATTTGAACCAAAGAGAGATGAAGTGACAGGAGGCTGGAGGAAACTGCATAATGAGGAGCTTCATAACATGTACTCTTCTCCAAGTATAATTAGAATAATGAAGTGAAGGAGGATGAGATGGGCAGGGCATGTGGCACAAACTGGGTGAGAGGAGAAATGCATATAGGATATTGGTGGGTAAGCCAGGAGGAAGGTGACCACTGGGAAGACCAAGACGTAGGAGGGTGACAATAATAAAATAGATTTTAGAGAGATAGGATGGGACTGTATGGATTGGATTCATCTGGTTCAGGATAGGGACCAGTGGAGGGATCTTGTGGACTGGGAAATAAACCTTTGGGTTCCATAAAATTCTGGGAATTTCTTGAGTATCTGCACAATTGGCGGCTTCTCAAGAAGGGCTCAGCTCCATGAGTGACTGGCTGAGTGAGTGCTGCCGTGACATTGACCTGAAGCAATTCAATAGCCGCAAAGCAATTTACTCTATGACAGCAGAAAGTAACCCCTACCTAAATCTGTAAACCGCTAACAGAAATGAGACCCTGCTCTTATGAGCTGAACTTTCTCGTTTATCATGACGGGGGGAAGAGGCGTAAATTCTAAAGCCCTTGGTTTACTGTAGAGATTTCTGGGGAATATCAGCTAGTGCGCATGTCTAGTTCGTTAACAATACACGAGCCCCATTTTGAGAGGTAGAGTTAATCTGATTCCGGTGTTCAAACAGAATGTATAAACTGTGCTGCTCTACACTCAGCATCTGTAACCCCGGTTAAACCAAATTCGGTCAGTACGAATACACGTCTACACTCTACACAGAGCACAATTGCAAGTGTGACGCGTTTTATTTTCATTCCCGATCAGCTTCATAAATTCCGTGAGTCACTGTAGTTCAACATTCTGCTGTAAATTACACTAGCCAAGCAAGAGGAGCCGGGATAGCGCAGCGGGTACAGCGACCGGTTACGGGCTGGACGACCGAGGGGTCAGAGTTCGAGTTCCGGTAGTGTCAAAAACTTTCTCTTCTCCACGTCGTCCGGACTGGCTCTGGGGTCCACCCAACCTCAAGTCAAATGGGTACCGGTGGCCTCTTTCCACGGGGGTAAAGCAGCCGGGGCGTGAAGCTGACCATTTACTTCCAGCTAGTGCCGAGATCAGGAAATTGTGGATCTACACTCCCATATAGGCCTTCATGGCGTAGTGCTTAATTAATTAATTAGAGGGGCAACTTTACCTTTTACCTTATTAGTCAAGCAAGACTGTAGTCATAAGCTATTTGGGCGACCAACCACCAAATTCACCTAGTGGAAAGGGTCTGGACTTGTACAGGGAAGGTACTCGGTTCTAATCTCGTACGAGTTAGACACTGCAGTCGTATTTTATGTGAGGGATGCCTTACTGACGCCCTCGCATAATTCAAATAAAGTTCTGAAACACATATGTCATTCTTGCTCTCTTTTGATATTCGCATTATTTCATACTTTGCTCATTAAGTGAGAGGTTATTAATATTTTTTTATATTGCAATATTTCAAATTCTCATAATGTTTGACTGCGCTGTACTTGGTTATCTTGACTGGTGTTTATCGTGGTTTTTCTCAGTTATTCCAGACAAATATCTGATTAGGATTCTGTTTAGTCCACGACTATTTCCTTCCAAATCCTTTCTAATCCAACATTTATCAGTAACTTTACACCCCGACGCTACATAGACTTGACACATAAAGCATCGTTAAGTACCACCCTCAAAAAGCAGGGCGGGAAACATATTGCCTAATTTTGCTCAGAGGTCTCCTAGAGACATGAGGATCTTTTCCGTGCCGTAANATTTCCTCCTCTGCTTCTAGTTTCCTTGCTTACACTGTTTGATTATTTAATGACGCTTCTAAGTTTGCATTGATGATACAGCAGCGATTTTTAGTATCACTGTGGACGCTGAATTGGAAGGAAGCAGAAAAAATCGATGAAGGCGCGTTTTAAATTATTATCCCAGCATCGCTTACGGGAATTTTACGGAAGATACTGTCATGTGTAAGAGTGACTATGGACGGGATTTGGATTGTTGACTAGATTTACTGACAGCTTACAGACTCACAATTCATGACTACACTTTAAAGATCACTGACACACACAGACTACTGTCCTCCGTCTATTACTGTCTCCACTAGCCGTTTCCTGGCAACTGACTTTAACAAAGGAACTATAACAGTGTCATTGAATTACACATGCCAAATATCACACAAAAAGTCTTCTATTCACAGCCGGACTTTCAATTGAGCAACCTTGCAGCCGTCACTGACTCTTTTCTTAAAACTCCCATACAGAATTGACTTGGTTTCTCCAGCTGATTTCATTATAACAACTCCACACGGACCAACAGGAAAACACAGATCTCCATTGTTATAGTTCAACTGCTGCATTATTAAGAATTTGTTGCCTAGCAACGGGCGTTGTATTTGTGTCGCGGGAAAGCGTTTACCAAGCCGTTGTCCAGAAGCGACCCTGGTTTATCCACCCAAGTCGCGGTCGTTGCATAACAAGGGCTCTACAAGCTCCCTCTCTTTCTCTCTCTCTCTACAGCTCTATATCCCTTTTGGACCTTGGCCTCTTTTTCAGTTTCTTAATCTGTCCATGGTCAGTAGAACTCCTTTGACGGGGTATCAGTCTGTCGCAAGGCCGCTATATACACAGGACAACACAAACAGAATAAACGCACACACAAATCCATGCCTTGAGTGGGATTAGAACCCACGATCCCAACGTTCGAGCGGGTTAAGACATTCTTGCTTTAGACCGCGCGGCCTCTGTGATCTCTACAAGGTAAAATACGAAAATCTTATGTCAGGATAATTGAGCTCTAGGCCGTGAATCGTGTTCGAGTACGAAGCAGCTGCGTCCGGCTTTTTACTGCAATGCGACATCGGACTAGCCGCGGTGGGAAGCCAGCGACTAACCGCTTGAGCTATGGCGCGACCTGGACGTAGTCTCAGACGTTTAGTTATAGCAGTAGCAGTTTAAGTCAGAAGAGAAATGCTCGTTAGTCTCGGACTAGCTGCACCGTTAGAACGCAAACAGACTTACAAACTCATTGGGAAGAATAATTCTATCATGTAACAATAACAGAAAACTAACATCAAGGTTTATAATGACCATGCTGATGATGGCGATGATGATGATTCAATTCTTCGTTACTTATATGCCTAGTCAACAGCTACAAGGCCGGTTAGAGGAANCGCAAATGTAAGAACAGATGGAATTATTTCACAGTAGAGAGCTCCGCTTGACACATCTCAAGGAAGGAGGCTGCACGAACTGGTAAAAGAATACCGAGTATATGACTGGCAGCCACACGCCATAAGAAAGAGGGGCCGACCTAAGATTAGATGGAAAGATGACGTAAGGGAAGACCTAAAGGATTTGGGAATATATGTGTATAAAAGGATAACTCGTATACAGGACAGAAGTAGTTGGAAGGAAA